>NC_092047.1:36183871-36483871 GCF_003086295.3 Arachis hypogaea | reverse complement strand
AGAACAACTTGAAGACCATGAAGAACACCATGAATGCATGAGAATTTTCGAAAAATGCAAGATGCACATGCAATTGACACCAAACTTATAACATGACTCAAGACTCAAACAAGAAACAAAAAAATATTTTTGATTTTTATGATTTTCTAATTTTTTTGGATTTTTTTTTCGAAAATTATATGAAAAAGAAAAAATAAGGATTCCAAAATTTTTAACATGAATTCCAGGAATGTTGCATTCTTAGTCTAAAGCTTCAGTCCAGGAATTAGACATGGCTCACTAGCCAGCCAAGCTTTCAATGAAAGCTCCGGTCCAAAACACTAGACATGGCCAATGGTATGAAGCAAGCTATGGTCACCTTGTAAATCTCAGTCAGGCAGATATAAATTGATAATGATGTTTTCGAATAATAAATAATAGAATAGGGATAGAGGTACTTATGTAAATCATTGGTAGGAATTTCAGATAAGCGAATGGAGATGCTTTTCATTCCTCTGAACCTCTGTTTTCCTGCTATCTTCATCCAATCATTCTTACTCCTTTCCATGGCTAGCTTTATGTGATACATCACCACTGTCAATGGCTACTTTCGGTCATCTCTCGGGAAAATGATCCAATGCCCTGTCACGGCACGGCTAATCGTCTGGAGGCATCACCCTTGTCAATGGCTTCATCTTATCCTCTCAGTGAATAATATGCTCACGCACCCTGTCACGGCACGGCTATTCATCTGTCGGTTCTCGATCATGCTGGAATAGGATTTACTATCCTTTTGCGTCTGTCACTAACGCCCTGCAATCGCGAGTTCGGAGCTCGTCACAGTCATTCAATCATTGAATCCTACTCGGAATACCACAGACAAGGTTTAGACTTTCCGGATTCTCTTGAATGCCGCCATCATTCTAGCTTACGCCACGAAGATTCTGGTTAGGAGATCTAAGAGATACTCATTCAAGCTTATTTCATGTAGAACGGAAGTGTTTGTCAGGCACGTGTTCATAGGGGAGAATGGTGATGAGCGTCACACATAATTATCACCTTCATCACGTTCTTGGGTGCGAATGGATATCTTAAAAGTGAAATAAGATGAATTGAATAGAAAATAGTAGTACTTTGCATTAATCTTTGAGGAACAGCAGAGCTCCACACCTTAATCTATGGAGTGTAGAAACTCTACCGTTAAAAATACATAAGTGATAGTCCAGGCATGGACGAGAGGCCAGCCCTCAATTGTGATCTAAGATAGCATACAACTGATCAAAGATGCCTAATACAATAGTAAAATGTCCTATTTATAATAAACTAGCTACTAGGGTTTACATGGGTAAGTAATTGATGCATAAATCCACTTCCTGGGCCCACTTGGTGTGTGCTTGGGCTGAGCCTGAGTGTTTCACGTGTAGAGGTCCCTCTTGGAGTTGAACGCCAGCTTTTGTGCCAGTTTGGGCGTTCAACTCTGGTTTTGGCTCCTTTTCTGGCACTGGACGCCAGGTTTGGGTAGAAAGCTGACGTTGAACGCCAGTTTACGTCGTCTATTCTTGGCTAAAGTATAGACTATTATATATTGCTGGAAAGCCCTGGATGTCTACTTTCCAACGCAATTAGAAGCGCGCCATTTCGAGTTCTGTAGCTCCAGAAAATCCACTTTGAGTGCAGGGAGGTTAGAATCCAATAGCATCAGCAGTCCTTCTTCAACCTCTGAATCTGATTTTTGCTCAAGTCCCTCAATTTCAGCCAGAAAATACCTGAAATCACAGAAAAACACACAAACTCATAGTAAAGTCCAGAAATGTGAATTTAACATAAAACTAATAAAAACATCCTTAAAAGTAGCTAGATCCTACTAAAAACATACTAAAAACAATGCCAAAAAGCGTATAAATTATCCGCTTATCATCTTCTCAATTTCAGGATCAAAATCTAGGAGAGGTTCTTTGTTCCTATTCCTGCTCATAAACAATAGAAAACAGAGAAAAGGTGGGAATCTCTATGTCAGAGTGCAGAGAATTTTCAATGAAGCATCCTGTGTGAAAAAAATAAAATAAATAAAATTAAACTGAACAAATAACACAAAGAATTCGAAAATCAGCAGCTAAGGAAGTAAACACTAAATTCAAAAATAACTGAAAAAAACTAGTCGAGAAAAAAAAATAAAATTACTAAGGGGCACACCAAACTTAATTTCAAAAATTAAGAGAAAATTTTAAAATAAAATTAAACTAAATTTTCAAAAATTAAAGAACAAAATAAATAAAAAATCAAAAGCTAAAAATGCCTAATCTAAGCAATCAGACAACGGTTAGTTGTCAATCACAGTCAATCTCCGGCAACGGCGCTAAAAATTTGGTGTGGATTTTTGGAATGTCCACAACTGAACCGGCAAGTGCACCAGGTCGTACCAATTAATACCTCAGATGAGTAAGGGTCAATCCCACGAGGATTAATGGATTGAAAAATAATAGTCGAATGACTCACTTAGTCAGGCAAGCAGAAAGTGATGATTTGGGGTTCAAAAGCATTAAATAGTGATTCAAAGAGTAAAAAAGCAAACAGTGGATTTTGGTGTAAAATATATGAGAGAAGGCAGTTGAGGTTTTTGAGTTATTTATTTTTCTAGATTAAGGTTTCTTACCAACTATTTTAATCATGTAAGATTCATTTCATGACAAACTATCAGTGACTAAACCTTAATGTCTTAGTGATTTAGTGTCCTCTAACCTAGTTAACCGCCAATGTCTTGGTCACTTAATTTTGATTAGAGAGTTAGGTTCAATTCTAGCTTATTGGCCACAAAAATCCTAATTACCCATATATAAGAGGATTATATGTCACGTATCTTGTTAAGTCCCAGTAATTAGCAATTTAGGAGGAATTTACATTCAAGCTAGTGTTCAAGCGAGATAACTCTGTTGAGAATCACAAGAACGCATATAGAATAAGGGTTATTCTTTCGATCTACCCAGATTCATAAGATAAAGAACGAAAGTAATCCTTGAAACTGAATCAATACATTAATTAAAACAGAATAATAATAGTCTTAATCTATATAAATAAACAGAGCTGCTAACCTTAACCAAGGAGGTTTAGTGGCTCATGCTTCAGAGAGAAAACCAGGGTTCGAATAATGTGAAAGTGCATAAGAGAGAAGATCTCTCGAAGAGTGAATCTTTTCCCTTTTATATCTAATCTAATTTGATTTGAAACTAAAATAAAATAATAAATTCTAAATCTAAAAGATTTTGTTTGTAATTAAAAATAATTAAAAATAACTAAAATAAAGTGAAATAAAACAATTAAAAGCTAAATCTAACTAAAGATGCTCCATTGGTGAGAATGTGATCTGGATTGCTGGCGGTAAATGCCAGTTGCAGCGTTTAGCGCCCTTGTTGGTAGGAAGCTCCCTTTCGATTTTGAGTTCCTGGTGTTAAACGCTAGGTTTGGCGTTTAGCGCCCCAATGGGTAGAGGGCTTCCACGCTTCTCTGAGCTCTTGGCGCTAAACGCCCAGGTCCGTGTTTAGCGCCAGCTTGGTAGCTTCCAATTCTTCTCTTTTCTTGCATACAAACTCTGCCAAACTGATCCGAACTTTACCAGAAATAATTAAAACACCAAAACAATTCAAAGTAGTATCCAAAGAGGATTAATTAAACTCAATAAATTCTAACTTAAAATAAATAGAAAATAAGGAAAAGATGCTCACGCATCCAGTTACACCCATATTAAATAAATTTTTAGGCAGGGTTACCGTGATTGGGTAAGTCTTGGTATGTTTGGCGAAATTGAGTGAGCTATGTGAGTTATGAGCATGCATTGATTGTGCTGTGGTAAAATTGTTTAGTTTGGAATTGTTGTGAAAGATATATGAAATTGGATTTGGATGATAAAATTATTGATTTTGAGTTTGAATGTGAAAGAATACAATTTTGGGAATGGAAATTAATGTTTGGTGAATAATTGAGTGTTTGGTGAGTTATGGTATATTGTTAAGATTGGAATTATTGTAAATGTACTATGAGATTAGATTGTAATGATTGATTGATGGTTGTTTGGGAGTTACAAGAAGGTGGGATTAAGAAGGAGGTAAAGTTGGGTAATTGATTAAAATTATTGGTTTTGAGATTTGAATGAAAATGATATGATTTTTAGAATTGATATTAATAATTGATTGTAAATGATGCATGGAGTTGATTGATATGGGTGTTAAAAGAAAAGGATTTGAGAAATGGTATAAATGAATTGTGTAGAAATTGTGTAATTTGGTAATTTTAGCCAACTTCGATGGGTCATAAATTGGCATTCGGAGCTTGAAATTGAGTGAAATTTATCTTGAATTAAAATTGAGAATGTCTACTTTAAGACAGTCGAAGAACAGAAGGAAAACGATTTTTGTAGAAAAGTTATGGGTGTTGAAAAATTGGTATTTAAAACTAAAATATGCAGAATTTGCAGAATTAGTGGCCAAACCAAGATTTGCGCGTACGCACGATTCCCATTTCTTGCGAGACCTGTTTCAGGTTCCATACATACGTATAAGGCATGTAAACGCACGATTTCCTATTTTTGCTGAAATGCTATTTTTGAACTATTTATTTTTTTTCAGTGAGTTTTTAATCCCCCGTAACCTCCTTGTGAACTCTAAAAACCATACTTTTGACCTTAATATCATTGGGGATGAAATTAATAAATTTAAATTGGGTTATCCCCTTATAAAACCTATAAACAAAATATCTCAAATGTTGTAGGGATGGTGGTTCGTCCCTCCTACGGTGAAGACGATAGCATAGTCCTGCTCGCGAGTTGAGGAGGTTGATTAATTTAATAATTTAATGGGGTTATGATTTGTTATATCTTCTGAAATTGGTTGAAATGAGAATTAGAATTGATGTTGTGGGATGGTGGTTCGTCCCGCCCACGGTGAGAACGGTGGCTTTGTCCCACTTACGGATTGACAATGGTAGTTGTTTTAATAACAGAAGGGGTTATGATTGGTTGAGAATATGATTATGGTTGAGTCAATTGATTAGAGGCTTATGTCATAACGTGAGGATTTATATGAGGATTAGGATAAAAACTATGATTGAGATATATACTAGTGACTATGATTAGTGGTGAATCTGATATGATTATGGGTTGATGCACGGAAACTTGTCTCTCAACAAATTTTCCTTCGGATAGTATACCAAATTGTCGTCAAGTAAAAACTCACAATAGAGTGAGGTTGAATCCCACAGGAATTGATTGGTCAAGCAACTTTAATTAGAGGAATATTCTAGTTGAGCTAAGCAGAAATTGAGTTGAGAAATTGCAGAAAACTAAATGGCGGGAAAGCAAATAACAGAAAATGTAAGTGTTAGAAATAAATGGCGGAATGTAAATTGCAGAATCTTAAATGGGGATTTGGGGAGATGAGCATAAAAGTAAATGACAGAAGGTAAAGAGAATGGGTAGGATCTGAAATGGGGAATTCATTGGGCATAGGAGATGTTGTATTCTCCGAATCAAGTTCATTCTCATCTCTTCCTCAATCAATGCATTCATTGATCTCCTTGGCAATCTTAAGTGATTGGATCCCAATTCCTTGGCAACCCAATCTCTTTAAGCTTGAACAATTGCCCAATTCCTTGATTTAATTGCTCATGGGAAGAGATGAAGTATGGTCACTGATTATACCACATGTATTTCCAAATCAAAGTGTTGTTAGGATTATATGTCACTATATCCATCCAAACCCCAATTTGGTACAACATGAGAAAGTAATTCTAGCATGATCTCCTCATCTCTTTTTCAAGGCTTAGAGGAGATCCAATTATGGAGAGTTTCTTTTTCAAGACAACTAACCAATTGATTTAAGATCGAAAGCTTTCTAGTAAATCAAGAGAAAAGAAAGAAGAAGAAGAATGAAAACTATAATTGATCCATCAAATTACAACAGAGCTCCCTAACCCAATGAAAAGGAGTTTAGTTGTTCATAGCTCTGGAAATGGAAGATGATAGAGAATAGTGCATTCTGTAATTAAACTAGAAATTTGCAGAGAAAGTAAAATGTACAAAAGTGTCGCCCTCCAAATTACAGATCCCTCCTCCCCTTTTCTAGTTCAAAAATACCCCTATATATACTACTCTTCTCTGATCTTCTAGTTAGCTCTTCAAGTCTTGGGTATGGGCCTTTGATCCTTAGTTGACGCAGTTACAATCTTCAGTGGGCTCAGCCTTGCTTGCAGGAAAAGAGTGAGTCAGGTATGGCATGCAGTTAGTTGGGACGTTAGTGAAGTTAACATTAAGTGCAGATTCTGGTTCGAAGACGTTAGTGACACTAACTTTATCACTAACGGCCCAACCCAAATGCACCACGTTAACTTCAACGTTAGTGGCACTAACGTGACCACCAACGTGGCCTCTTAGTCCTTCGCTAGCATTATTGGCACTTACTTTTGCCAATAATGCTGCTCCTTGTCCCTTTTTCCCACGTTAACGGTCGACGTTAGTGTAACTAACATGGCCCTTAACGTAGGCATGCCAAGGTTCGAGGGCGTTAGTGACACTTACCTTTGTCACTAACGCTTCAAAATGCGCCTTCCTTCCACGTTAGTGCTTCACGTTAATGGCATTAACATGACAACTAATGTGGGTGTGCTTGCCATCTCCAACGTTAGTGACAAAGGTTAGTGTCACTAACGTTGGCATATCATCCCTTGCTCCATGTTACCATTCACGTTAGTAGTCTTAACGTGACCACTAACGTAGGCAATCTTGGCCTGATTCAGCGTTAGTGACAAAGGTGAGTGTCACTAACGTTGGCGATCTCTTCTTATTCCACGTTAGAGTTCACGTTAATTGGATTAATGTGACTCTTAACGTGGCTATGTGTGGTCTTTTGGAACGTTAGTGGTGTTTACTTTTACCACTAATGTTGCAAGCTTGCTCCCATTCCATGTTAGTGGTCACGTTAGTGAGACTAACGTGGTTGCTAACATGGCTCTTCTTTGCATCCTTTGTCCTGAAATCAAACAAACAAGGTGCATCAAAGGTTTGTTTCAAGTCATGAGATCATGCATCATCCATTTTATCATTCAATTCATGCATAATTCTCATGAAATCATGTAAAGTTCACAATGTTTGCTTGAATCAAGATGTAAGTGTATATTCACCCAAAACTTGCTTATTTACTAAGAAAATGCATGAAACTACCCTAAAATAGTAAAGAAAAAGGTTAGTGAAACTGGCCAAGATGTCCTGGCATCACAACACCAAACTTAAAGCTTGCTTGTCCCTAAGCAGGTACTAAAACATAAGAATGATGAATGAAAGAACAAGAGAAACAAATCCTTATTATAGAAGTCAAGTTCTTTGTCTATGGGGTTTCATACATAACAACTTAGGTTCATTCCTTTACTGGTTTTCAGGTCCTTATCATGCTCTTGAATACTCGCTCGATTGCATCCTATGAGATCCTTATTCATTGATCTCCCCCTTCTTTTCAGGGTTTATTGTATTCTTAGGCTAAGTATTTTGTGAGGGGGCGACTCTTTAAGATAAGCTTTCAGCCAACACTCCCGAACCAGTTGGTTTAAGGTGCTAGGTGTTGAAACACCCCTAAGGACCTACTCCCTCAAGTCTCTCTCCCCCATACATGCACACCACAGGCATATGGTTTGTTATTTTCTTTTCTTGAGGCCTTGGTGTCCAGCACCTCTTTGGGTTACTAAGTGTTCTGCAGCAAGGTTGCTCTTGATAGTGGATTTTCAGTTGATAATCCCGGGTTAGTTAACCTAAGTTACCAAGTGATGAAGCACTCCTGAGAACTTATTCATCCAAGCAGATCCTTTGCATAAAAACACCACCGACACATGCCTCAAGATTAAAACCCTTGGTGCCTAGCCTTATTCCTTGTTTCCTTCTTTCCTTTCTTTCTCTTTCCTTTATTATTGGGATCTTATTATTTAGCTAGTCTCATAGAATGTACTTCAAGAATATGATTCAAGACACATAATTGTCCTTGTACCTTGTTGGCTGATGAGCGGATAATTTATACGCTTTTTGGCACTGTTTTTAGTATGTTTTTAGTAGAATCTGGTTACTTTTAGGGATATTTTCATTAGTTTTTATGTTAAATTCACATTTCTGGACTTTACTATGAGTTTGTGTGTTTTTCTGTAATTTCAGGTATTTTCTGGCTGAAATTGAGGGACTTGAGCAAAAATCATATTCAGAGGTTGAAGAAGGACTGCTGATGCTGTTGGATTCTGACCTCCCTGCACTCAAAGTGGATTTTCTAGAGCTACAAAACTCAAAATGGCGCGCTTCTAATTGCGTTGGAAAGTAGACATCTAGGGCTTTCCAGCAATATATAATAGTCCATACTTTAGCTGAGTTTAGATGACGTAAAAGGGCGTTGAACACCAGTTCTACGCTGCTGTCTGGAGTTAAACGCCAGAAACACGTCACAAACCAGAGTTGAACGCTAGAAACACGTTACAACCTGGCGTTCAACTCTAGAAAGAGCCTCTGCACGTGTAACATTCAAGCTCAGCCCAAGCACACACCATGTGGGCCCCGGAAGTGGATTTATGCATCAATTACCTATTTCTGTAAACCCTAGTAGCTAGTTTATTATAAATAGAACTTTTTACTATTGTATTAGATATCTTTGATCAGTTTTATGCTATCTTAGACTTTCATGGGGGCTGGCCATTTGGCCATGCCTGGACCATTATCACTTATGTATTTTCATACGGTAGAGTTTCTGCACTCCATAGATTAAGGTGTGGAGCTCTGCTGTTCCTCAAAGATTAATGCAAAGTACTACTGTTTTTCTATTCAATTCAACTTATTCCGCTTCTAAGATATTCATTCGCACTTCAACCTGATTGTGATGAATGTGACAATCATCATCATTCCCCCACGAACGCGTGCCTGACAACCACTTCCGTTCCACCTTAGATTGAATGAGTATCTCTTGGATCTCTTAATCAGAATCTTCGTGGTATAAGCTAGATTGATGGCGGCATTCATGAGAGTCCGGAAAGTCTAAACCTTGTCTGTGGTATTCCGAGTAGGACTCTGGGATTGAATGACTGTGACGAACTTCAAATTCGCGAGTGCTGGGCGTGGTGACAGACGCAAAAGGAGGGTGAATCCTATTCCAGTATGATCGAGAACCTCAGATGATTAGCCGTGCTGTGACAGAGCATTTGGACCATTTTCACAAGAGGATGGGATGCAGCCATTGACAAGGGTGATGCCTCCAGACGATTAGCCATGCAGTGACAGCGCATCGGACCATTTTCCAGAGAGGATAAAAAGTAGCCATTGACAATGGTGATGTCCTTACATAAAGCCAGCCATGGAAAGGAGTAAGATTGATTGGATGAAGACAGCAGGAAAGCAGAGGTTCAGAGGAACGAATGCATTTCTATACGCTTATCTGAAATTCTAACCAATGAATTACATAAGTATTTCTATCCTTATTTTCTATTTATTATTAATATTCGAAAACTCCATAACTATTTGATATCCGCCTGACTGAGATTTACAAGGTGACCATAGCTTGCTTCAAGCCGACAATCTCCGTGGGATCGACCCTTACTCACGTAAGTTTTATTACTTGGACGACCCAGTGCACTTGCTGGTTAGTTGTATCGAAGTTGTGAATGAAAAACGATTTATTAAGACGTGCGTACAGAGTTTCTGGCGCCGTTGCCTGAGATCACAATTTCGTGCACCAAGTTTTTGGCGCCGTTGCCGGGGATTGTTCGAGTTTGGACAACTGACGGTTCATCTTGTTGCTCGGATTAGGTAATTTTCTTTTTGTTTTATTTTCAAAAATTTTTCAAAAACCTTTCAAAAATTTCTCATCTGTTTTCGAAAAAAAAAATAAATCTTTTCAAAAATATATTTTTCTTTAGAATTTTTAAGAATGAATTCTAGAGTTTCATGAAGCATGTTGAAGCCTGGCTGGCTATAAAGCCATGTCTAATTCTTTTGGATAGAGGCTTCCAACCATCAGCATAGAGGCAAGTTAATTGGAATGTCAGCCGTGGCATGTCTGAGTTACATACTAAAACTTGGCTGGCTATTAAGCCATGCCTAACCCTCGGATTGGAGCTTTAGACTAAGAATACAAGATTCCTGGAATTCATATTAAAAAAATTTTGAAATCCTTATTTTCTTTTTCCTATATGTTTTTTCGAAAAAAATATACAAAAATCCAAAAAAATAAAAAAATCATAAAAATAAAAAATATTTCATGTTTCTTGTTTGAGTCTTGAGTCAAGTTGAAAGTTTGGTGTCAATTGCATATTCATCTTGCATTTTTCGAAAAATTCATGCATTCATAGTGTTCTTCATGATCTTCAAATTGTTCTTGGTAAGTCTTCTTGTTTGATCTTGATGTTTTCTTGTTTTGTGTCTTTTCTTGTTTTTCATATGCATTCTTGCATCCAGAGTCTAAACATGAAAAATTTCTAAGTTTGGTGTCTTGCATGTTTTCTTTGCATAAAAAAAAATTTTCAAAAATAAGTTCTTGATGTTCATCTTGACATTCAAAGTGTTCTTGGTGTTCATCTTGGCATTCATAGTGTTCTTGCATTCATCACATACTTTGATCCAAAAATTTTCATGCATTGAGTCTTTTTCATGTTTTTCCCTCTCATCATTAAAAATTCAAAAATAAAAAAAAATATCTTTTCCTTTTTCACTCATAAATTTCGAAAATTTGAGTTAACTTTTTCAAAACTTTTTAAAATCTAGTTGTTTTTATGAGTCAAATCAAATTTTCAATTTAAAAATCTTATCTTTTTCAAAATCTTTTTCAAAAATCAAATCTTTTTCATTTTTCTTATTTATTTTCGAAAATTTTAAAAATATTTTTCAAAAATCTTTTTCTTATCTTTATCTCCTAATTTTCGAAAATAACATCATCAATTAATGTTTTGATTCAAAAATTTCAAGTTTGTTACTTGCTTGTTAAGAAAGATTCAAACTTTGAGTTCTAGAATCATATCTTGTGATTTCTTGTAAATCAAGTCATTAATTGTGATTTTAAAAATCAAATCTTTTTCAAAACTAATTTCAATCATATCTTTTCAAAAATATCTCTTTATCTTATCTTTTTCAAAATTTGATTTTAAAATATCATTTCTAACTTCTTATCTTCTTATCTTTTCAAAATTGATTTTCAAATTTGTTTCAACTAACTATCTAACTTTTTGTTTGTTTCTTATCTTTTTCAAAACTACCTAACTAACTCTCTCTCTCTAATTTTCGAAAATATCTTCCCTCTTTTTCAAAATTTTTTTAATTAACTAATTATTTTAATTTTTGATTTTAATTTTCAAAAAATTACTAACCTTTTTCAAAAACTATTTTCGAAAACCACTAACTCTTTTTCAAAAATAATTTTCAAAAATTCTCCTTCTCTCTCATCTCCTTCTATTTATTTATTCATCTACTAACACCTCTCTTCATCCCACATCTCTGCTCTCCTTACCCTTGTGTTTCTTTCTTTATATTACATTCTTTTCTTCTTCTACTCACACAGGGGAACCTCTATACCTGTGGTAAAAAGGATCCCTATTATTATTTTTCTGTCCCTCTTTTTCATATGAGCAGGAGCAAGGACAAGAACATTCTTGTTGAAGTAAATCCAGAACCTGAAAGGATTCTGAAGAGGAAACTAAGAGAAGCTAAATTACAACAATCCAGCAAGCACCTTTCAGAAATTTTCGAACAAGAAGAGGAGATGGCAGCCGAAAATAATAATAATGCAAGGAGGATGCTTGGTGACTTTACTGCACCTAATTCCAATTTACATAGAAGAAGCATCTCCATTCCTGCCATTGGAGCAAACAATTTTGAGCTGAAACCTCAATTAGTTTCTCTGATGCAGCAGAACTGCAAGTTTCATGGACTTCCATCTGAAGATCCTTTTCAGTTCTTAACTGAATTCTTGTAGATATGTGATACTGTTAAGACTAATGGAGTAGATCCTGAAGTCTACAGGCTCATGCTTTTCCCTTTTCCTGTAAGAGACAAAGCTAGAGTATGGTTGGACTCTCAACCCAAAGATAGCCTGAACTCTTGGGATAAGCTGATCAAGGCTTTCTTAGCCAAGTTCTTTCCTCCTCAAAAGCTGAGTAAGCTTAGAGTGGATGTTCAGACCTTTAGATAGAAAGAAGGTGAATCCCTCTATGAAGCTTGGGAGAGATACAAAGAACTGACCAAAAAGTGTCCTTCTGACATGCTTTCAGAATGGACCATCCTGGACATATTCTATGATGGTCTGTCTGAATTAGCTAAAATGTCATTGGATACCTCTGCAGGTGGATCTATTCACTTAAAGAAAATGCCTGCAGAAGCTCAAGAACTCATTGACATGGTTGCTAATAACCAGTTCATGTACACTTCTGAGAGGAATCCTGTGAGTAATGGGACGCCTATGAAGAAGGGAGTTCTTGAAATTGATACTCTGAATGCCATATTGGCTCAGAAAAAAATATTGACTCAGCAAGTCAATATGATTTCTCAGAGTCTGAATGGAATGCAAGCTGCATCCAACAGTACTCAAGAGGCATCTTCTGAAGAAGAAGCTTATGATCCTGAAAACCTTGCAATAGTAGAGGTGAATTATATGGGTGAACCTTATGGAAACACCTATAACCCCTCATGGAGAAATCATCCAAATCTCTCATGGAAGGATCAAAGGCCTCAACAAGGCTTTAATAATGGTGGAAAAAACAGGTTTAACAGTAGTAAACCTTTTCCATCATCTTCTCAGCAACAGACAGAGAACTCTGAACAAAATACCCCTAATTTAGCAAACTTAATCTCTGATCTGTCCAAGGCCACTGTGAGTTTCATGAATGAAACAAGGTCCTCCATTAGAAATTTGGAAGCACAAGTGGGCCAGCTGAGTAAAAGGATCATTGAAATCCCTCCTAGTACTCTCCCAAGCAATACAGAAGAAAATCCAAAAGGAGAGTGCAAGGCCACTGAATTGATCACCATGGCCAAATCTGTAAGGGAGGGAGAGGACGTGAATCCCAGTGAGGAAGATCTCCTAGGACGTCCAGTGATCAATAAGGAGTTTTCCTTTGAGGAACCAAAGGAATCTGAGGCTCAACTAGAGACCAAAGAGATTCCATTAAACCTCTTTATGCCATTCATGAGCTCTGATGAGTATTCCTCTTCTGAAGAGAATGAGGATGTTACTAAGGAGCAAGTTACCAAGTACCTTGGTGCAATCATGAAGCTGAATGCCAATTTAATTGGTAATGAGACTTGGGAAGATGAACCTCCCTTGTTCACCAATGAACTAAGTGATCTGGATCAACTGACATTGCCTCAGAAGAAACAGGATCCTGGAAAGTTCGTAATACCTTGTACCATAGGCAACATGATCTTTGAAAAGGCTCTGTGTGACCTTGGTTCAGGGATAAACCTCATGCCCCTCTCTGTAATAGAGAAACTGGGAATCTTTGGGGTTCAAGCTACTAAAATCTCATTAGAGATGGCAGACAATTCAAGAAAACAGGCTTATGGACAAGTAGAGGACGTGTTAGTAAAGGTTGAAGGCCTTTACATCCCTGCTGATTTCATAATCCTTGATACTGGGAAGGATGAGGATGAATCCATCATCCTTGGAAGACCTTTCCTAGCCACAGTAAGAGCTGTGATTGATGTTGACAGAGGTGAATTATTCCTTCAATTGAATGAGGACTCCCTTGTGTTTACAACTCAAGGTTACCCTTCTGTAAACATGGAAAAGAGGCACAGTAAGCTTCTCTCAAAACAGAGTCAACCAGAGCCCCCACAGTTAAACTCTAAGTTTGGTGTTGGGAGGTCACAACCAAACTCTAAGTTTGGTGTTGAACTCCCATATCCAAACTCTAAATTTGGTGTTGGGAAGTCTCAACAATGCTCTGAACATCTGTGAGGCTCCATGAGAGCCCACTGTCAAGCTATTGACATTAAAGAAGTGCTTGTTGGGAGGCAACCCAATTTTTATTTATCTAATTTTATTTTTCTTGTTCTTTCATGTTTTATTAGGTTCATGATCATGTGGAGTCACAAAATAAATATAAAAATTGAAAACGGAATCAAAAACAGCAGAAGAAAAATCACACCCTGGAGGAAGACCTTACTGGCATTTAAACGCCAGTAAGAAGCATCTGGCTGGCGTTCAACACCAGAACAGAGCATGGTTCTGGTGCTGAACGCCCAAAATGGGCAGCATCTGGGCGTTTGAACGCCAGAATTGCACCCTGGAAAAGAGCTGGCACTGAACGCCCAGAACAAGCATGGTTCTGGCGTTCAACGCCAGAAATGGGCAACAAATGGGCGTTCAACGCCCAGAACAAGCACCAATCTGGCGCTGAACGCCCAGAGTTGTGTGCAAGGGCATTTTGCTTGCCTAATTTGGTGCAAGGTTGTAAATCCTTGAACACCTCAGGATCTGTGGACCCCACAGGATCCCCACCTACCTCCACTCACTTCTTCTCACCCCTCTTTCACACAATCCCATAAACACTCTTCCCCAAAACTCTTCACCAATCACCTCAATCTCTCTTCTCTATAACCACTTCACCACTCACATCCATCCACTCTTCTCCATAAACCTACCTCATATACCCCACCTACCTTCAAAATTCAAAATCAATTTCCCACCCAAAACCCACCCTTATGGCCGAACCTTACCCCCTCCCTTCCCTATATAAAGCCCTCCATTCTTCTTCATTTTCACACAACACAACCCTCTCTTCCCCTTCTTGGCCGAATACACCCCTCCCCCCCTCTCCTCCATATTTTCTTCTTCTTCTTCATCTATTCTTTCTTCTCTTGCTCGAGGGCGAGCAATATTCTAAGTTTGGTGTGGTAAAAACATAAGCTTTTTGTTTTTCCATTACCATTGATGGCACCCAAGACCGAAGAATCCTCTAGAAAAGGGAAAGGGAAGACAAAAGCTTCCACCTCCGAGTCATGGGAGATGGAAAGATTCATCTCCAAAGCTCATCAAGACCACTTCTATGATGTTGTGGTCAAGAAGAAGGTGATCCCCGAGGTCTCTTTCAAGCTCAAGAAGAATGAGTATCCGGAGATCCGACATGAAATCCAAAGAAGAGGTTGGGAAGTTCTAACAAACCCCATCCAACAAGTCGGCATCCTAATGGTTCAAGAGTTCTATGCCAATGCATGGATCACTAGGAACTATGATCAAAGTAAGAACCCAAACCCAAAGAATTATATTACAATGGTTCGGGGGAAATACTTAGATTTGAGTCCGGAAAATGTGAGGTTGGCGTTTAACTTGCCTATGATGCAAGGAGATGCACGCCCCTACACTAGAAGGGTCAACTTTAATCAAAGGTTGGACCAAGTCCTCATGGACATATGTGTGGAAGGAGCTCAATAGAAGATTGACTCCAAAGGCAAGCCGGTTCAATTAAGAAGACTGGACCTCAAGCCTGTGGCTAGAGAATGGTTGGAATTCATCCAACGCTCCATCATCTCCACTAGCAACCGATCTGAAGTTACTGTGGATCGGGCCATCATGATCCATAGCATCATGATTGGAGAAGAAGTAGAAGTTCATGAAGTCATCTCCCTTGAACTCTACAAAATAGCCGAAAAGCCCTCTCCTGGGGCAAGGCTAGCTTTTCCTCATCTTATTTGCCATCTATGTTACTCAGTTGGAGCTTTCATAGAATGAGACATTCCCATTGAGGAAGAGAAGCCCATCACTAAGAAAAGGATGGAGCAAGCAAGACAGCTGGTGCACAAATTGTGAATCACACTTTTCACAACTCGTACCACTGACCAGCAAGTGCACTGGGTCGTCCAAGTAATACCTCACGTGAGTAAGGGTCGAATCCCACGGAGATTGTTGGTTTGAAGCAATCTATGGTTATCTTGTAAATCTTAGTCAGGAAGTTAATTATGTTTATCAGTTGAATTGTAAATAAACAATAGAGCATGGATTAAAGGTTACTTGTTATGCAGTAGTGGAGAATATGTTGGAGTTTTGGAGATGCTTTGTCTTCTGAATCTCTGCTTTCCTCTGTCTTCTTGTTCACGCACGCACGTCCTCCTATGGCAAGCTGTGTGTTGGTGGATCACCGTTGTCAATGGCTACCTTCCATCCTTCCAGTGAAAACTACGCTCACGCGCTCTGTCACAGCACGGCTAATCACCGGTTGGTTCTCGATCCGGTTGGAATAGGATTTACTATCCTTTTGCGTCTGTCACTAACGCCCAGCCTTCAGGAGTTTGAAGCTCGTCACAGTCATTCAATCCTTGAATCCTACTCGGAATACCACAGACAAGGTTTAGACTTTCCGGATTCTCATGAATGCCGCCATCAGTTCTAGCTTATACCACGGAGATTCTGATTAAGGAATCTAAGAGATACTCATTCAATCGGATATAGAACGGAGGTGGTTGTCAGGCATACGTTCATGATTTGAGGGAGGTGATGAATGTCACAGATCATCACCTCCATCACAGTTAAGCGCGAATGAACATCTTAGATAGGAACAAGCGTGTTTGAATGGAGAACAGAAATACTTGCATTAATTCATCGAGACACAGCAGAGCTCCTCACCCCCAACAATGGGGTTTAGAGACTCATGCGTCAGAGAATACAAAGTTTAGATCTGAAATGTCATGAGATACAAAATAAGTCTCTAAAAGTTGTTTAAATACTAAACTAGTAGCCTAGGTTTACAAAAAGTGAGTGGGCTATGATGGATGATGCAGAGATCCACTTCTGGGGCCCACTTGGTGTGTGCTGGGGCTGAGATTTAAGCAAGTCACGTGCAGAGGCCATTTGTGGAGTTGAACGCCAGTTTTTGTGCCAGTTTGGGCGTTCAACTCCAGCTTTTGATCCTTTTCTGGCGCTGGACGCCAGAATTGGGCAGAGAACTGGCGTTGAACGCCAGTTTACGTCGTCTATTCTTGTGCAAAGTATGGACTATTATATATTGCTGGAAAGCCCTGAATGTCTACTTTCCAACGCAATTAGAAGCATGTCATTTCGAGTTCTGTAGCTCCAGAAAATCCACTTTGAGTGCAGGGAGGTCAGAATCCAACAGCATCAGCAGTCCTTTTTCAGCCTGAATCAGATTTTTGCTCAGCTCCTTCAATTTCAGCCAGAAAAATACCTGAAATTACAAAAAAAACACACAACTCATAGTAAAGTCCAGAAATATAAATTTTTCCTAAAAACTAATGAAAATAGACTAAAAACTAACTAGAACATACTCAAAACTATATGAAATTAACCCCAAAAAGCGTATAAAATATCCGCTCATCACAACACCAAACTTAAACTGTTGCTTGTCCTCAAGCAACTAGACAAATAAAATAGAAGACTAATAGGTTGAGAAGCAATAATATCTCAGAGTTTTCTTGAGTGAAGCTCAGATTCTAATTAGATGAGCGGGACTTGTAGCTTTTTGCTTCTGAACAGTTTTGGCATCTCACTTTATCCATTGAAGCTCAGAGTGATTGGCATCTATAGGAACTCAGAATTCAGATAGTGTTATTGATTCTCTTAGTTCAGTGTGATGATTCTTGAACACAGCTATTTTATGAGTCTTGGCCGTGGCCCTAAGCACTTTGTTTTCCAGTATTACCACCGGATACATAAATGCCACAGACACATAACTGGGTGAACCTTTTCAGATTGTGACTCAGCTTTGCTAAAGTCCCCAATTAGAGGTGTCTAGAGTTCTTAAGCACACTCTTCTTTTTGCTTTGGACCTTGACTTTAACCGCTCAGTCTCAAGTTTTCACTTGACACCTTCACGCCACAAGCACATGGTTAGGGACAGCTTGGTTTAGCCGCTTAGACCAGGATTTTATTCCTTTAGGCCCTCCTATCCACTGATGCTCAAAGCCTTGGGATCCTTTTTATTTGCCCTTGCCTTTTGGTTTTAAGGGTTATTGGCTGTTTGCTCTTGCCTCTTGGTTTTAAGAGCTTTTGGCTTTTTCTGCTTGTTTTTTCTTTTTCTTTCTATTTTTTTTTCTGCAAGCTTTGTTCTTTGCTGCTTTTTCTTGCTTCAAGAATCATTTTTATGATTTTTCAGATTATCAATAACATGTCTCATGTTCATCATTCTTTCAAGAGCCAACATATTTAACAGTCTTAAACAACAAATTCAAAAGACATATGCACTGTTCAAGCATTCATTCAGAAGACAGAAAGCGTTGCCATCACATGTTAGAATTTTTCTTATTAAAAACTCGAAATTTTATTGCCTCTTATTCAAAAGATCTACTATTTTATTCATGTTTGCTGATGATGAGAAAAATAAACTATAACTTAATTGGGGATAAAATCAAACTAGACACTAATTACTACTAATGATCATGTAATGAAGACACAAACATAGATAAGCACTTAACATAGAGAAAACGAAAAACAGAGAAAGTAAGAACAAGGAACGAGTCCACCTTAGTGATGATGGCATTTCCTTCTTGAGGCACCAATGATGTTCTTGAGCTCTTTTATGTCTCTTCCTTGCCTTTGTGGCTTGATTCCTAGTGATTTTTGGTATTTCTATCCTCAGTTGCTTCCAATAATTATGTGGAGGGAAGTGCATCCCCTGAGGTATCTCTTGATTTGCAGCCACATGTTCTACCACTGAGCTATAGATCCTTCACATAATTGTTTTACCACACCAAACTTAGAATGTTGCTCGCCCTCGAGCAAAAGAAGAGGGAATAGATGAAAAAGAAGATGTGGAAAGAAAAAACTAGGATTATGAGGAGGGAAGGTGGGGATCCTGTAGGGTCCACAGATCTTGAAATGATCCTGTGAGGTCCACAGATCTTGAGGTGTCAAGGCATTTACATCCCTGCACCAATTTGGGCATGCAAAATGCCCTTGCACACAACTCTAGGCGTTCAGCGCCAGGTTGGTGCCCATTTTGGGCGTTCAACGCCCATTTACTAGCCATTTCTGGCGTTGAACGCCAGAACCATGCTTGTTCTGGGCGTTCAGCGCCAGGATGTTGCCCATTTTGGGCGTTCAGCGCCAGAACCATGCTCTGTTCTGGCGTTGAACGCCAGACAGGTGCTTCCTCCAGGGTGTGATTTTTCTTCTGCTGTTTTTGATTCCGTTTTCAATTTTTAATATTTATTTTGTGACTCCACATGATCATGAACCTAATAAAACATGAAAAACCATGAAAGTAAATAAAAATTGGGTTGCCTCCCAACAAGCGCTTCTTTAATGTCCTTAGCTGGACCTTGCTGAGCTTTTAATCTAGCTTCAGCCTTGAGCATTCTTGCTCAATGTTGCCTTCTAGATAATGCTTGATTCTCTGTCCATTGACAATGAACTTCTTATCGGAATCAATATCTTGAAGCTCCACATAACCATATGGTGATACACTTGTAATCACGTATGGTCCCCTCCATCGGGATTTCAGTTTCCCGGGGAATAGCCTGAGTCTAGAGTTAAACAACAGAACCTTCTGTCCTGGTTCAAAGATTCTAGATGACAGCTTTCTGTCATGCCACTTTTTTTATTTTTCTTTATATAGCTTGGCATTTTCGAAAGCTGTGAATCTGAACTCCTCTAGCTCATTTAGCTGGAGCAATCTTTTTTCTCCTGCTAATTTGGCATCAAAGTTTAGGAATCTGGTTGCCCAGTAGGCCTTATGTTCCAGTTCCACGGGCAGGTGACATGCCTTACCATACACCAGTTGGTATGGAGAGGTCCCTATAGGGGTCTTGAATGCTGTTCTGTAAGCCCACAGAGCATCATCCAAGCTCCTTGCCCAATCCTTTCTACGGGTATTTACTGTCCGTTCCAGGATTCTCTTTAATTCTCTGTTAGAGACTTCAGCCTGCCCATTGGTTTGTGGATGATATGGAGTGGCCACCTTGTGGCGAATTCCATACCGAACCATGGCAGAGTAAAGCTGTTTATTGCAGAAGTGAGTGCCCCCATCACTGATTAGTACTCTAGGGACACCAAACCTGCTAAAAATATGTTTCTGGAGGAACTTCAGCACTGTTTTAGTATCATTGGTGGGTGTGGCAATAGCCTCAACCCATTTTGATACATAGTCAACTGCCACCAGAATATAAGTGTTTGAGTATGATGGTGGGAAAGGTCCCATGAAGTCAATTCCCCATACGTCAAACAACTCAATTTCCAAGATTCCTTGTTGAGGCATGGCGTAACCATGAGGCAGATTACCAGCTCTTTGGCAACTGTCACAATTACGTACAAACTCTCAGGAATCTTTATAGAGTGTGGGCCAATAGAAGCCACATTGGAGGACCTTGGTGGCTGTTCGCTCACCTCCGAAATGGCCTCCATATTGAGATCCGTGGCAATGCCACAGGATCCTCTGTGCTTCTTCTCTAGGCACACACCTACGGATAATTCCGTCTGCACATCTCTTAAAGAGATAAGGTTCATCCCACAAGTAGTACTTTGCATCAGTAATTAATTTCTTCTTTTGTGTCCTGTTGTACTCCTTGGGTATGAACCTTGCAGCTTTATAGTTTGCAATATCGGCAAACCATGGTGCTTCCTGAATGGCGAATAAATGCTCATCAGGAAACGTTTCAGAGATCTCAAGAGAAGGGAGGGGCGTCCCTTCCACTGGCTCTATCCGGGACAGATGATCAGCCACTTGGTTCTCTGTCCCTTTTCTGTCTCTTATTTCTATATCAAACTCTTGCAGAAGCAATACCCATCTGATGAGCCTGGGTTTTGAATCCTGCTTTGTGAGTAGATATTTAAGAGCAGCATGGTCAGTATACACAATCACTTTTGATCCTACTAAGTATGATCTGAACTTGTCAATGGCATAAACCACTGCAAGTAGTTCTTTTTCTGTGGTTGTGTAATTTTTCTGGGCATCATTTAGAACGCGACTGGCATAATAAATGACATGTAGAAGCTTGTCATGCCTCTGTCCCAATACTGCACCAATGGCATGATCACTAGCATCACACATTAGCTCAAATGGTAATGTCCAGTCTGGTGCAGAAATGATTGGTGCTGTGACCAGCTTAGCTTTCAGCGTTTCAAACGCCTGCAGGCACTTTGTGTCAAACACAAATGGCGTGTCAGCAGCTAGCAGATTGCTTAGAGGTTTTGCGATTTTTGAAAAATCCTTTATAAACCTCCTATAGAATCCTGCATGCCCCAGAAAGCTTCTGATTGCCTTAACATTGGCAGATGGTGGTAGTTTTTCAATTACCTCTATTTTTGCTTGATCCACCTCTATTCCCTTGTTTGAGATTTTATGCCCAAGAACAATTCCTTCAGTCACCATGAAGTGACACTTTTCCCAGTTTAAAACTAGGTTGGTTTCTTGGCATCTTTTCAGAACAAGTTTCAGGTGATCAAGACAGGAGCTGAATGAGTCTCCATATACTGAGAAGTCATCCATGAAGACTTCCAGAAATTTTTCCACCATATCAGAGAAAATAGAGAGCATGCATCTCTGGAAGGTTGCAGGCGCATTACATAGCCCAAATGGCATCCTTCTATAAGCAAACACTCCAGATGGACATGCGAATGCTGTTTTCTCTTGATCCTGGGGATCCACTGCAATCTGGTTGTAGCCTGAGTAGCCATCCAGAAAGCAGTAATAATCATGACCTGCTAGTCTTTCTAGCATCTGGTCTATGAATGGTAAAGGAAAATGATCCTTTCTGGTGGCTGTATTGAGCCTTCTGTAGTCAATACACATGCGCCACCCTGTAACTGTTCTTGTAGGAACCAGTTCATTTTTTTCATTATGAATCACTGTCATGCCTCCCTTTTTTGGGACGACTTGAACAGGGCTCACCCAGGGGCTATCAGAAATGGGATAAATAATCCCAGCCTCCAGTAATTTGGTGACCTCTTTCTGCACCACTTCCTTCATGGCTGGATTTAACCGCCTCTGTGGTTGAACCACTGGTTTGGCATTATCCTCCAATAAGATTTTGTGCATGCATCTAGCTGGGCTTATGCCCTTAAGGTCTCCTATGGACCACCCAAGAGCTGTCTTGTGTGTCCTTAGCACTTGAATAAGTGCTTCCTCTTCCTGTGAATTTAAAGCAGAGCTTATGATCACTGGAAAAGTGTCACCTTCTCCCAGAAATGCATATTTCAAGGATGGTGGTAGTGGCTTGAGCTCGGGTTTAGGAGGTTTTTCCTCTTTCAGAGGAAAGTTCAGAGGCTCTTTCATGTCCTCTGAATCCTCCAAATCAGGCTGAACATCTTTAAAGATGTCTTCCAACTCTGATTCGAGACTCTCAGCCATGTTGATCTCTTCTACCAAAGAGTCAATGAGATCAACTTTCATGCAGTCTGTTGATGTGTCTGGATGCTGCATGGCTTTGACAGCGTTCAACTTAAACTCATCATCATTGACTCTCAGGGTTATTTCCCCCTGTTGGACGTCAATGAGGGATCGTCCAGTTGCTAGGAAGGGTCTTCCTAGAATGAGAGTAGCACTCTTGTGCTCCTCCATTTCCAGCACAACAAAGTCAGTGGGAAAGGCGAATGGCCCAACTCTGACAATCATGTCTTCAATCACTCCTGATGGGTATTTAGTGGAACCATCAGCAAGTTGGAGACATATCCGGGTTGGTTTAACTTCTTCAGTTAAGCCAAGCTTCCTGATAGTGGATGCAGGTATTAGGTTGATGCTTGCCCCAAGATCGCATAAAGCTGTCTTGGTGCAATCACTTTCTAATATGCATGGTATCAGAAAACTCCCAGGGTCTTTAAGCTTTTCAGGAAAGCTTTTCAGAATGACTGCACTGCATTCTTCAGTGAGAAAAACTCTTTCTGTTTCTCTCCACTCCTTTTTATGACTCAAGATTTCTTTCATGAACTTGGCATAAGAAGGTATTTGCTCAAGTGCCTCTGCAAATGGAATCTTTATTTCAAGAGTCCTTAGATAATCTGCAAAGCGAGCAAATTGCTTATCCTGCTCCTCTTTCCGGAGTTTTTGAGGATAAGGTATCTTGGCTTTATATTCCTCAACCTTAGTGGTTAAAGAAGCCTTTTTAGAGGGGTTGTTGTCAGCACTTGTGTGTGTCTGATCCCTCACTGGCAATTGAGTGCCAGAGTTAGAAGCTGGAGTGACGTTAGACGCCAGCTCACTGTCTGTTCCTGGCGCCTGAACGCCAGAAATGTGCCCATTTTGGGCGTTCAACGCTGAATTTTGCCCCATTTGGGCGTTCAACGCCAGATTCTTGCCCATTTCTGGCGTTGAACGCCAATCCTGCCTTGTTTCTGGCGCTGAACGCCAGTTTTGGGCATGGTCTGGGCGTTCAGCGCCAGCCTTCCACCCATTTTCTGGTGTTTTAGTGCCAGAATTATTTTTCCCTGGGCTCTTACTGTCCTCAGGTGAATCTTTGGTGGGTCGCTCATTTCTTGAATTTTTGATGCCTTGAGGTGGGGTATTTAATGTTTTCCCACTTCTTAATTGAACTGCTTGGCATTCTTCTACTATTTGCATTGATAGCTGCTGCTTTGTTTGCTTAAACTGTTCGTCCATATGTATATTAGCTATCCTTGTCTCCTGTAGCCTGTCCTTGAATTCAGCTAGCTGCTTTGTTAGAAAATCCAATTGCTGATTGAATTCAGCAGCTTGTTTTACAGTACTGAATTCAGCAGTTACTGTTTTAACCTCTTCATTCATGGAAGGGTTGCTGCTTAGATACAGATGCTGATTCCTGGCAACTGTATCAATGAGCTCTTGAGCCTCTTCAATTGTCTTTCTCATATGGATAGATCCACCAGCTGAGTAATCTAGAGACATCTGAGCTCCTTCTGCAAGCCCATAGTAGAAGATGTCTAACTGAACCCACTCTGAAAACATTTCAGAGGGGCATTTTCGTAGCATCTCTCTGTATCTCTCCCAGGCATCATAAAGAGATTCATTATCTCCTTGTTTAAAGCCTTGGATGTCCAGCCTTAGCTGTGTCATTCTTTTTGGAGGGAAATATTGATTCAGGAATTTTTCTGTCAGCTGTTTCCATGTCCTTATGCTGGCCTTAGGTTGGTTATTCAACCACCTCTTAGCTTGATCTTTTACAGCAAATGGAAACAGTAATAGTCTGTAGACATCCTGATCTATTTCCTTGTCATGTACTGTGTCAGCAATTTGTAGAAATTGTGCCAGAAACTCTGTAGGTTCTTCCTGTGGAAGACCGGAATACTGGCAACTTTGCTGCACCATGATAATGAGCTGAGGATTCAACTCAAAGCTACTAACTCCAATGGAGGGTATGCATATGCTACTCCCATATGAAGCAGTAGAGGGGTTAGAATATGACCCCAAAGTCCTCCTGGACTGTTCATTTCCACTTATATCCATGATGGATATATGGATATAATTTGGACTGATTTATCTTTTTATTTATTTTATTTTATAAGAAGTAAATACTTAAATAAAATAAAATAACTAAAAAGAATTTGAATTTTGAAATTAAAATTTTTTTTTATAAAAAAAATAAAAATTAATTAGTTAATAAAAAGGAATTTTTGAAAAAGAGGGAAGATATTTTCAAAAATTAGAGAGAGAGAGAGAGTTAGTTAGGTGGTTTTGAAAAAGTTAAGAAACAAACAAAAAGTTAGTTGGTTAGTTGAAACAAATTTTGAAAAGATAAGAAGTTAGGAAGTTAGAAGAGATATTTTGAAAAGATATTTTTTGAATTTAGTGAGGAGAGAGAAAAACAATAAGATAGTACAAGATTTAAAATTTTTAGATCTAATGCTCCTTGTTTTTGAAAATTTTGGAAGGAAAACACCAAGGAACACCAAACTTAAAAATTTTAAGATCAAGACACAAGGAAAACTCAAGAACACTTTGAAGACTCACAAGAACACAAGAACATGAAGAAAGAACACCAAACTTAAAAATTTTTAGAAAACCAAACCAAAATTTTCGAAAACCAAAGGGAAATCAACAGGAAAACACCAAACTTAAAGTTTGGCACAGGATTTAATAGAAAAATTATTTTTGAAAAAGGTTTTAAAAAATATGATAGCCAATTATCATGAACATAAACACTACATTCTAATTAACTGAGCTATAAATTCAAAGTGTTTTAACAAGGGATAAATAATAAAAGACTCTAAACCAAAAAGAGAAAATTTTTCCTAATCTAAGCGAAAAAATAAGCCGTTAGTTGTCCAAACACGAACAATCCCCGGCAACGGCGCCAAAAACTTGGTGCACAAATTGTGAATCACACTTTTCACAACTCGTACCACTGACCAGCAAGTGCACTGGGTCGTCCAAGTAATACCTCACGTGAGTAAGGGTCGAATCCCACGGAGATTGTTGGTTTGAAGCAATCTATGGTTATCTTGTAAATCTTAGTCAGGAAGTTAATTATGTTTATCAGTTGAATTGCAAATAAACAATAGAGCATGGATTAAAGGTTACTTGTTATGCAGTAGTGGAGAATATGTTGGAGTTTTGGAGATGCTTTGTCTTCTGAATCTCTGCTTTCCTCTGTCTTCTTGTTCACGCACGCACGTCCTCCTATGGCAAGCTGTGTGTTGGTGGATCACCGTTGTCAATGGCTACCTTCCATCCTTCCAGTGAAAACTACGCTCACGCGCTCTGTCACAGCACGGCTAATCACCGGTTGGTTCTCGATTCGGTTGGAATAGGATTTACTATCATTTTGCGTCTGTCACTAACGCCCAGCCTTCAGGAGTTTGAAGCTCGTCACAGTCATTCAATCCTTGAATCCTACTCGAAATACCACAGACAAGGTTTAGACTTTCCGGATTCTCATGAATGCCGCCATCAGTTCTAGCTTATACCACGGAGATTCTGATTAAGGAATCTAAGAGATACTCATTCAATCGGATATAGAACGGAGGTGGTTGTCAGGTACACGTTCATGATTTGAGGGAGGTGATGAATGTCACAGATCATCACCTCCATCATAGTTAAGTGCGAATGAACATCTTAGATAGGAACAAGCGTGTTTGAATGGAGAACAGAAATACTTGCATTAATTCATCGAGACACAGCAGAGCTCCTCACCCCCAACAATGGGGTTTAGAGACTCATGCCGTCAGAGAATACAAAGTTTAGATCTGAAATGTCATGAGATACAAAATAAGTCTCTAAAAGTTGTTTAAATACTAAACTAGTAGCCTAGGTTTACAAAAAGTGAGTGGGCTATGATGGATGATGCAGAGATCCACTTCTGGGGCCCACTTGGTGTGTGCTGGGGCTGAGATTTAAGCAAGTCACGTGCAGAGGCCATTTGTGGAGTTGAACGCCAGTTTTTGTGCCAGTTTGGGCGTTCAACTCCAGCTTTTGATCCTTTTCTGGCGCTGGACGCCAGAATTGGGCAGAGAACTGGCGTTGAACGCCAGTTTACGTCGTCTATTCTTGTGAAAAGTATAGACTATTATATATTGCTGGAAAGCCCTGAATGTCTACTTTTCAACGCAATTGGAAGCATGTCATTTCGAGTTCTGTAGCTCCAGAAAATCCACTTTGAGTGCAGGGAGGTCAGAATCCAACAGCATCAGCAGTCCTTTTTCAGCCTGAATCAGATTTTTGCTCAGCTCCTTCAATTTCAGCCAGAAAAATACCTGAAATTACAAAAAAAACACACAACTCATAGTAATGTCCAGAAATATGAATTTTTCCTAAAAACTAATGAAAATAGACTAAAAACTAACTAGAACATACTCAAAACTATATGAAATTAACCCCAAAAAGCGTATAAAATATCCGCTCATCAATAGCCCATTCATGGATCTTAAGAGACGCATGAAGCTCATCACCATGAGATCCCGGAGATGCCTCAAATGCATTTTCCTCCACAAAAACTATTGGGAGCAAATCAACACCTCCCTAGGAGAATTAAGTTCCAACATGGGACAATTAAGGGTGGAACATCAAGAGCACTCCATCATCCTTCATGAAATAAGAGAAGATCAAAAAGCAATGAGGGAGGAGCAACAAAGACAAGGAAGAGACATAGAAGAGCTCAAGGACATCATTGGTTCCTCAAGAAGGAAACGAAACCATCACTAAGGTGGACTCATTCCTTGTTCTTATTTTCTGTTTTTCGTTTTCTTAATGTTAAGTGCTTATCCATGTTTGTGTCTTATTACATGATCATTAGTAGTTAGTAACTATGTCTTAAAGTTATGAATGTCCTATGAACCCATCACCTCTCTTAAATAAAAACTGTTTTAATTCAAAAGAACAAGAAGTACATGAGTTTCGAATTTATCCTTGAACTTATTTTAATTATATTGATGTGGTGACAATACTTTTTGTTTTCTGAATGAATGCTTGAACAATGCATATGTCTTTTGAAGTTGTTGTTTAAGAATGTTAAATATGTTGGCTCTTGAAAGAATGATGATAAGGAGACATGTTATTTGATAATCTGAAAAATCATAAAAATGATTCTTGAAGCAAGAAAAAGCAGCAAAGAACAAAGCTTGCAGAAAAAAAAAAGAGAAAAAATATAGGCGAAAAAAAATAAAAAGAAAAAGCAAGCAGAAAAAGCCAAAAGCTCTTAAAACCAAGAGGCAAGAGCAAAAAGCCAATAACCCTTAAAACCAAAAGGCAAGGGTAAATAAAAAGGATCCCAAGGCTTTGAGCATCAGTGGATAGGAGGGCCTAAAGGAATAAAATCCTGGCCTAAGCGGCTAAACCAAGTTGTCCCTAACCATGTGCTTGTGGCGTGAAGGTGTCAAGTGAAAACTTGAGACTGAGCGGTTAAAGTCAAGGTCCAAAGCAAAAGAAGAGTGTGCTTAAGAAGCCTGGACACCTCTAATTGGGGACTTTAGCAAAGCTGAGTCACAATCTGAAAAGGTTCACCCAATTATGTGTCTGTGGCATTTATGTATCCGGTGGTAATACTGGAAAACAAAGTGCTTAGGGTCACGGCCAAGACTCATAAAATAGCTGTGTTCAAGAATCATCATACTGAACTAGGAGAATCAATAACACTATCTGAACTCTAAGTTCCTATAGATGCCAATCATTCTGAACTTCAATGGATAAAGTGAGATGCCAAAACTATTCAAGAGGCAAAAAGCTACAAGTCCCGCTCATTTAATTGGAGCTATGTTTCATTGATAGTTTGGAATTTATAGTATATTCTCTTCTTTTTATCCTATTTGATTTTCAGTTGCTTGGGGACAAGCAACAATTTAAGTTTGGTGTTGTGATGAGCGGATAATTTATATGCTTTTTGACACTGTTTTTAGTATGTTTTTAGTAGAATCTGGTTACTTTTAGGGATGTTTTCATTAGTTTTTATGTTAAATTCATATTTCTGGACTTTACTATGAGTTTGTGTATTTTTCTATGATTTCAGGTATTTTCTGGCTGAAATTGAGGGACTTGAGCAAAAATCAGATTCAGAGGTTGAAGAAGGATTGCTGATGCTGTTGGATTCTGACCTCTCTGCACTCAAAGTGGATTTTCTGGAGCTACAGACCTCAAAATGGCGCGCTTCCAATTGTGTTGGAAAGTAGACATCCAGGGCTTTCCAACAATATATAATAGTTTATACTTTGGCCGAGTTTAGATGATGTAAAAGGGCGTTGAACGCCAGTTCTAAGCTGCTGTTTGGAGTTAAACGCCAGAAACACGTCACAAACCAGAGTTGAACGCCAGAAACACGTTACAACCTGGCGTTCAACTCTAGAAAGAGCCTCTGCACGTGTAACATTCAAGCTCAGCCCAAGCACACACCAAGTGGGCCCCGGAAGTGGATTTATGCATCAATTACCTACTTCTGTAAACCCTAGTAGCTAGTTTATTATAAATAGAACTTTTTACTATTGTATTAGATATCTTTGATCAGTTTTATGCTATCTTAGACTTTCATGGGGGCTGGCCATTCGGCCATGCCTGGACCATTATCACTTATGTATTTTCATACGGTAGAGTTTCTGCACTCCATAGATTAAGGTGTGGAGCTCTGCTGTTCCTCAAAGATTAATGCAAAGTACTACTGTTTTTCTATTCAATTCAACTTATTCCGCTTCTAAGATATTCATTCGCACTTCAACCTGATTGTGATGAATGTGACAATCATCATCATTCCCCCACGAACGCGTGCCTGACAACCACTTCCGTTCCACCTTAGATTGAATGAGTATCTCTTGGATCTCTTAATCAGAATCTTCGTGGTATAAGCTAGATTGATGGCGGTATTCATGAGAGTCCGGAAAGTCTAAACCTTGTCTGTGGTATTCCGAGTAGGACTCTGGGATTGAATGACTGTGACGAACTTCAAACTCGCGAGTGCTGGGCGTAGTGACAGACGCAAAAGGAGGGTGAATCCTATTCCAGTATGATCGAGAACCTCAGATGATTAGCCGTGCTGTGACAGAGCATTTGACCATTTTCACAAGAGGATGGGATGCAGCCATTGACAAGGGTGATGCCTCCAGACGATTAGCCATGCAGTGACAGCGCATCGGACCATTTTACAGAGAGGATAAAAAGTAGCCATTGGCAACGGTGATGTCCTTACATAAAGCCAGCCATAGAAAGGAGTAAGATTGATTGGATGAAGACAGCAGAAAAGCAGAGGTTCAGAGGAACGAATGCATCTCTATACGCTTATCTGAAATTCTAACCAATGAATTACATAAGTATTTCTATCCTTATTTTCTATTTATTATTAATATTCGAAAACTCCATAACTATTTGATATCCGCCTGACTGAGATTTACAAGGTGACCATAGCTTGCTTCAAGCCGACAATCTCCGTGGTACTTACGTAAGGTTTATTACTTGGACGACCCAGTGCACTTGCTGGTTAGTTGTATCGAAGTTGTGAATGAAAAACGATTTATTAAGACGTGCGTACAGAGTTTCTGGCACCGTTTCCTGAGATCACAATTTCGTGCACTTGAGAAATAGTTAGCATGTATGTATGCTTGTGAATTCTTGAACTTAATTTGGTGTGTGAACACCAAACTTAGTTCCTTGCCTAATGCAACAGATTGAATACATGCAGAGAACCTCATGTGCTTTTATTAAGAAAACAAATATGAACTAGAAAAACAAACTATGAACTATTGTTAAGTAGTTTTCCTGATTGGTTGGAGCTAGTGACTAGTCATGCTGAGGGTTACATTGTGTTCTTCAATGAAATCTTTGGTGGAACACCAAACTTAGAATTACACATTCACTGTTGGATTGTTTTGGTGTGGAACACCAAACTTAGCTCCTTGCAATACAGAGAATCTACTTAACTCTTTTATTGAATTAATTAGGAAAAGAAAACTACCTTTGGTTGGGTTGCATCCCAACAAGTGCTCTTTTAATGTCATTAGCTTGACATTTTGGTCATGAATTTCTTCTTCTTCTTCCAGTTTGTTAAGAGGAATGACCTCCAGTGGAAAAAGGAGCCAGTTTATGTCCCTTGTTTTGGGTGCTTCTTCCTAGCAAGCTTTCTTTTGTGATTGGCTTGAGTGAATTTGCTTGTTGGGTCAGCAGTTGGATTGTTCTTTGACCTTGTTTCTTTTATGGATATGATCCTTTGTTTTTTGGTCATAATCCTCCTTTTTGTGCTTGTTTCCACTGCCTTCACACCTTTGATCTCAAGACTTGGGTATTATTGGATAGTTGGAGCTTCCTCTTCATCAAGAGCTTCTTGAATTGGTGGCTTAATGGATTCACCCTCTCTGCAACTCTCTGTTTCATTAGGGTGTGGACTTCCTTGATTGATTTCCTCCCCTTCTACTGCATGATGTTGCATTGAGTCTTTTGGGGGTGAGTTTACATGTTCCGTTGTCACCCTTAGTAGCCTCTGTGGGTATGGAGCTTTGGGCTTGTATACTCTCACAACCTCCTCCTTCTTTATAGGAATTTCACTTGATATGGATGCCTCTTTTTCTTGTTCTTCTGATTCCTCCCTTGTTCTTGACGATTGAATGAACTCCTCTATTTCTGGAGGGAGTGAAGTGGTCTCTCTTTGTGATCTTCGCTCTTCAATGAATTGTTCTTCAGAATAGGATTGTGCTATCTGTCTTAATCTTTCTTCATGCTCCCTTTTTGCTATTTTCTCCTCTTCGTTTGTCTTCATCATTTCTTCAAGGAGGAATTCTATCCTAGCAAGTCTATCTTCTTCTCTTCTTTTTTTGAGTTCTTCAATGATGAGTTCCATCCTAGCAAGTCCATCTAAAGGAGGTTGGGTAGGTTGTGATGGTTGGTTGGGGTTGGCTTGTGAATGGAATTGGTTGTTTTGTGGTTGTGTGTTCAGAAAGTGGTATAACTCTTGTGGGTAATGGATTGAGTTTTGTGGATGGTGAGATGAACTGTATGGATTTAGGACGGAATTTTGTGCTGAGGTATACTCAAGTGATGAAGAATTTAGGCATGTAAAACTTAGAGGTGAGGTTGGATAATTGAGAGGTGATGGCTCTTGATGAATGGGGTATGAATGAGTGAAATCTCTTTGATTTTGATCTTTCCAGCCACAACTTGAGTAGTGATCAATTTCACCAAAATATGGACCATTTTGTGGCTCTGGAAAGTACCCCATTTCATATTCTTGATACTCCCACCCACCATGAGCATAGTAATGTGAATCATTTCGTGGTGGTGGAGAGTTTCTCATGAAATTTGATTGACTAAAATCTGATGGATGCTCCTTTCTTTCCTGCAAAAAGCTCTGTCTCAAACAATAATCACCAAAAGAAATTGGAATCTCCATTGTAATAAATGAGGGATTCTTAGTAAGGCAATATCACAAACAGTTAGTGGATAAGGAAAAACTACTTAAATTGCAGAGAATAGCATGAAGCAAACTGAAACAAAAACTAACTAACAAGAGAAAAAAAATTGCTCAATCTAGTTATCCTCTAATTTAATCATTGTCGATACAAAATCAATCCCCGGCAACGGCGACATAAACTTGATGCACGAAAACTTGTCTCTCAACAAATTTTCTTTCGGCAAGTATACCGAATTGTTGTCAAGTAAAAACTCACAATAGAGTGAGGTCGAATCCCACAGGAATTGATTGGTCAAGCAACTTTAATTAGAGGAATGTTCTAGTTGAGCTAAGCAGAAATTGAATTGAGAAATTGCAGAAAACTAAATGGCGGGAAAGCAAATAACAGAAAATGTAAGTGCTGAAAATAAATGGCAGAATGTAAATTGCAGAATCTTAAATGGGGATTTAGGGAGATGAGCATAAAAGTAAATGGCAGAAGGTAAAGAGATTGGGTAGGATCAGAAATGGGGGATTCATTGGGCTTAGGAGATGTTGCATTCTCCGGATCAAGTTCATTCTCATCTCTTCCTCAATCAATGCATTCATTGATCTCCTTGGCAATCTTAAGTGATTGGATCCCAATTCCTTGGTAACCCAATCTCTTTAAGCTTGAACAATTACCCAATTCCTTGATTTGATTGCACATGGGAAGAGATGAAGTATGGTCACTGATTATACCACATGTATTTCCAAATCAAAGTGTTGGTAGGATTATATGTCACTATATCCATCCAAACCCCAATTTGGTCCAACATGAGAAAGTAATTCTAGCATGATCTCTTCATCTCTTTTCCAAGGCTCAGAAGAGATCAAATTATGGAGAGTTTCTTTTCCAAGACAACTAACCAATTGATTTAAGATCAAAAGCTTTCTAGTAAATCAAGAGAAAAGAAAGAAGAAGAAGAATGAAAACTATAATTGATCCATCAAATTATAACAGAGCTCCCTAACCCAATGAAAAGGGGTTAGTTGTTCATAGATCTGGAAATGAAAGATGATAGAGAAGAGTGCATTCTATAATTAAACTAGAAATTTGCAGAGAAAGTAAAATGTACAAAAGTGTCGCCCTCCAAATTACAGATCCCCCCTCCCCTTTTCTAGTTCAAAAATACCCCTATATATACTACTCTTCTCTGATCTTCTAGTTAGCTCTTCAAGTCTTGGGTATGGGCCTTTGATCCTTAGTTGATGTAGTTACAGTCTTCAGTGGGCTCATCCTTGCTTGCAGGAAAAGAGTGAGTCAGGTATGGCATGCAGTTAGTTGGGACGTTAGTGAAGTTAACGTTAAGTGTAGATTCTGGTTCGAAGACGTTAGTGACACTAACTTTATCACTAATGGCCCAACCCAAATGCACCACGTTAACTTCAACGTTAGTGGCACTAACGTGACCACCAACGTGGCCTCTTAGTCCTTCGCTAGCGTTATTGGCACTTACTTTTTCCAATAACGCTGCTCCTTGTCCCTTTTTCCCACATTAATGGTCCACGTTAGTGTAACTAACGTGGCCCTCAACGTAGGTATGCCAAGGCTCGAGGGCGTTAGTGACACTTACCTTTGTCACTAACGCTTCAAAATGCCCCTTCCTTCCACGTTAGTGCTTCACGTTAATGGCATTAACGTGACCAATAATGTGAGTGTGCTTGCCATCTCCAACGTTAGTGACAAAGGTTAGTGTCACTAACGTTGGCATATCATCCCTTGTTCCAAGTTACCATTCACGTTAGTGGTCTTAACGTGACCACTAACGTAGGCAATCTTGGCCTGATCCAACGTTAGTGACAAAGGTGAGTGTCACTAACATTGGTGATCTCTTCTTATTCCACATTAGAGTTCACGTTAATTGGATTAACGTGACTCTTAACGTGGCTATATGTGGCCTTTTGGAACGTTAGTGGTGTTTACTTTTACCACTAACGTTGCAAGCTTGCTCCCATTCCATGTTAGTGGTCACGTTAGTGAGACTAACGTGGCTGCTAACGTGGCTCTTCTTTGCATTCTTTGTCCTGAAATCAAACAAACAAGGTGCATCAAAGGTTTGTTTCAAGTCATGAGATCATGCATCATCCATTTTATTATTCAATTCATGCATAATTCTCATGAAATCATGTAAAGTTCACAATGTTTGCTTGAATCAAGATGTAAGTGTATATTTACCCAAAACTTGCTTATTTACTAAGAAAATGCATAAAACTACCCTAAAATAGTAAAGAAAAAAGTCAGTGAAACTGGCCAAGATGCCCTGACATCATGGGTTTGGTTGATAATGAGTATTGATTGCCAAGGATGTGGATTTTGTCTTGCCTATGGTGAGGACAGTGGTTTTATCCCACTCACAGTTTGAGTAAGATTATGAATATTTTTTATTGTAATTATGACTATAATAATGATGAAGGTTTTGGTTGATGGTCATTATGATTGAAAAGTGATTTTTGATTGGCAAGGACGTGGGTTTTGTCCCACTTGTGTAGCAAGGTGGTGTGTTTTATCCCACTTGCGTAATGGTAATTGAAATAAGTGACAGGGCACTCTCCTTCTGAGACCAACTTGTGATGAGATTGGAATGTTCCTTTGGGGGATGTGGTGGTTTATTTTGCCCACGTTCTTTCTTATTGCAAGGTGACAGGACATTCTCCCTCTAAGATAGAATAATACCTCCAATAAGGAGATGGCAGGGCACTCTCCCTCTGAGATCGGCTTGTGATAAGCCCAGACATTTTTTCTCCTGGAAATATGCAACAGAGAGATAATATCTGGGTTAGCTACCGGATGTGTTAGGTCTGGCAGTTTAACCAATATGAGCTCATGGCCAGTAGGACAAGTATACATTATACTACATTTGTTTGTAATTATTTGGGTGTGCATAATTATATTTTGATTTGCCTATTTGATAATCCTATCTAACTGCTAGTTGTACTACTTATTCTAATTGTGCTTATTTATGATTGCTTTGTATTTGATTTGTGTTTGTGATTGATCCTACTGAACTGAAAAATTTTAAGACTAAGGATAAATATGATGATGCATTGGGAAAAATTGATACTAAAGATTGTTGATATAACTGATAGATTATTAATTGTATTTGATTTCATTAATTAGACTTAGAATTAATGGTGATGATGACTAAGAAAAATGACTGTGATTGGTTGTAGTTTAAAGTACGTTTAATTTAGCAGATTAATCCTGTATGGATTAGTTAAGACCCTAGGCTTGGATTCCTGTGGAGTTGGAGATCAGGTTTGCTTAGTGGGTTTATATTTTCTTATGTAGTTTTTATTCGAAACTATTACCCTACTGAGAACCTTCGGGTTCTCACCCGACGTGGATTTATTATTTTCAGATACATGACACAATGCATCTCGTTGAGAGTGCGGGATTTCTTATGAAGAAGCGAAGAGGATTCTTTTAAGATGTACTTTGGTTTTATAGATCTATCCCCTTTTAAAAATGTATTGTAGCATAACTTTAATTCCTCTTAGAGGCTTTTGTTGGAAAGATAGATTTATGTTATGTATTTTTCTATGTATTTTTCTAATGTTGTATTATTCTAGCCGACCTTCCTTCATAGGTCGAGACTAGTAACTACTCTGTATATACGTTATTATGTATTTTCAGTTGACTTATGATATCTTCCGCTTTTGTATCCGATGTTTTTACCTCTTAAATGCGTTCGTGAGTGATTAACGGTTTTTGATGTTTAAATTGAGCAATTTAATCTCACTTTTATTCCATTCGATGCCGTGATATGTTTGTTGAGTGATTTCAGGTCCTAGTGGCAAGAAGGGGTTGGTAGAAGTGGAATAAAGCATGCAAAAAGGGAGAAAACATGAAGAAAACAAAGGAGAAGCACACAGCCATGCGTGCGTGCGCACAAGTATGCGTGCGTACGTACAAGGAGGAAATTAGCATGTGTGCATGCGCACAACCCTCTGTGCTTACGCACAGGTGGAAATTAAGCGAAGTGTGCAAACGCACACATCTGTGCGGCCGCACAAGTCCCAGCACGTGACTCACTTAATGGAAATCGCTGGGGGCGATTTCTGGGCCTCCAGAGCCCAGTTTTTGGACCTTCTGAAGCTGATTCTTCCTATATTACACAAGGCCTCACTCCATGTGAAAGGGGGGAGCAATTAGGGCTAGTTTTGCATCATGTAGTTCATTTTCTAGAGAGAGAAGCTCCCCCTTCTCTCTAGAACCTAGGATTTTTAGTTTAATTTTCTTGTAATTTCTATGTTTAATTCTTGTTTTGATCTAGTTTCTTCTACCTTTCTTTACTTTATTGTCTTAATCTCTTTAGTTTATCATGTTAATTTATCATTTTAGTTGTCTTTTAGGTTCATGCACACTCTTGTCACTTTAATTTATATTCAATTCAATTTTATGTTTCATGTCATTTATTGCTTTATTGAGTTGCTATCTTTATTTTCCTTGCTTAGTAGTTGTAGCATTTATTAATTCTTGTTATTTTACCATGCTTTCTTTACATGCCCACCAAGTGTTTGATAAAATTCCTGGTCGGGATTTTGCTTAGTTTTTCTAACTCTTGGTTGAGAAATTGTATGGTTTGGGTGAACTTGAGTGATAGATGTCCATTCCACATTGTGTGAGGGTTGTTAATTAATTTGGTTTACCTTGACTCTAAGTGACCCACTAGTGTTGACTTAGGACTTAGGGATTGAGATTAATTATGCCTAGTTGACTTATCCTCAATGTAGGGTTGACTAATTGTGATTAATTCACACACAATTACTATGTTTGTGGTCCACAACTAGGATAGAAATCCTTAATTATCTACTTCTTGCCAAGAGTCCTTTCTAGCTTTCAATTTTCATTTTCATTGCCTTTACTTGCCTTCATTTAATTTCTTGCATGTTAAGTTACCTTCTTGCATTCTAATTTCCTACTATTTTAATTCCCTTGCTCTTGCTTGCAATCATCCAACCCCATTTCTCTCATAGCCAATAATGAACATTTCATTGCAATTCCTAGGGAGAACGATCCGGAAGTTTAATACTTTCGGTTAATTTTGTATTGATTGTGACATTTTCATATTGAAATTTGATATTGGTCAATTGTTGGGTTTGGAACTATACTTGCAACGCCGATCTTATTTTGAGATAAATTCCAAACCTATGCTTTTGGTCATTGTCAAATTTTTGGCGCCGTTGCCAGGGAGTTGTAACGGTGCTTGTTATTGGCTATTGTAAATATGTTAATATATAAATAGTTAGTTTTGATTGATTGCTTATTTTTGCTAAGTCTTAAGAGTTTATTTTATTTGTTCTTATTACCTTTGGTTTCTATTTTCTTTTTATCCTATGAATTCTCACCATGGCATTGTGAGTTTTGTTACTATTGTGTTGTAGGAATTGGGAATTTTAAATGCTTGTTACCTAGATGGAATGAAAGAATTCACAAGATTTGGGTGCATAAGCTTTGGAATCTCAAAACCCTTGGAGAAAACAAGCTTGGGTGGGATTTTAAGGAGGTTTGATGAGAGCTCTCCATAAGTCCAACTTACGGACAATAAAATAAAGTGCAAGGTGGGAAATACCCCACCATGGTAACATTGCTCCAACTCTTCTCTTTGATTAATAAGTTGCCTTAATTGCATTTTTATTTGTTTTAGTTAGCTTAGGATTAGTTTAATTTTGAATTTAGTAGGTTGGTTTTGGTATGGATCATGATTTTGTGATGTTTTGAATGTTTTGGGGTTGATATGTTGATGTGCTAAGGCTTGGACCCTTAATTTTGAAAGAAAATTTTTTGTGAAACAGGGCATCTGTGCGCGCGCACCAAGCTGTGCGTGCACACAAAACTGTATTTATCGCCAACTGTGCGGGCGCACAAGCCTGTGCGTCCGCACACCCCTTGAAATGCCCTCTGTTGGGAGCGCTCGCACAATCTGTGCGTGCGCATCTCCCTCTGCTTTGAGACCTGTGCGTGCGCACTGCTGTGTGCGTACTCACGCATTCCCCTTTTGGCGCTATTTGTGCGGCCGCACAGACGTGTGCATCCGCACGCCAACTTGCATCCCCTCTGGTGGGAGTGTTGGAACAGCCTGTGCGTGTGAACCCCACCCTTTTTGTTCCTGTGCGTGCACACAGACCTGTGTGCGCACGCACACATGATCCATCTTCTGCAAAAAAAAAAAAGCCACCTATGCGCGCGCATAGGGATGTGCGCCCGCACAGCCCTTGGCAACCTCTCTGGTCGCAGCGCACGCACCCTTTGTGCGTCTGAACGCGATTTCCTTCTATGCGGCCGTACGACCTTGTGTGTTGATGAGCGGATAATTTATACCTTTTTGACATTATTTTTACATAGTTTTTAGTATGATTTAGCTAATTTTTATTATATTTTTATTAGTTTTTATTTAAAAATCACATTTTTAGACTTTACTATGAGTTTGTGTGTTTTTCTATAATTTCAGGTATTTTCTGGCTGAAATTGAGGGACCTGAGCAAAAATCTTATTCAGAGGCTGAAAAAGGACTGCAGATGCTGTTGGATTCTGACCCTCCTGCACTCGAAGTGGATTTTCTGGAGCTACAGAAGCCCAGTTGGCGCGCTCTTAAATACGTTGGAAAGTAGACCCTGGGCTTTCCAGCAATATTTAATAGTCCATACTTTTCCCGAGATTTGATAGCCCAAACTGGCGTCTAAAGATAGCCTAAAACATCTTGGCGTAAAACGCCCAAACTGGCACCAGAATTGGTGTTAAACGCCCAAACTGGCACCAAAGCTGGCGTTTAACTCCAGGAACAGCCTATGCACAAAAAAGCCTCAATGCTCAGCCCAAGCACACACCAAGTGGGCCCCAAAAGTGGATTTCTGTACCATCTGCACTTAGTTACTCATTTTCTGTAAACCTAGGTTACTAGTTTAGTATAAAAGCTACCTTTAGAGACTTATTTTATATCTTTTGGAATCATAAAGAGTTCATCATAGTATTGTACATGTTTGGAGGCTGGCCTCACGGCCATGCCTAGACCTTTTTCACTTATGTATTTTCAACGGTAGAGTTTTTACACCCCATATATTAAAGTGTGGAGCTCTGCTGTTCTTCATGAATTAATGCAATTACTACTATTTTCTATTCAATTCACGCCTACTTCTTCTCCAAGATATACTCTCGTACTTAAATCAATTAAGTCAGAATGAAGGTGTGACCCGTGACAATCACCCAATCTTCGTTACTCGCTTAGCCAAGATCCGCGTGCCTGACAACCACAAAGCGGTCTACATGATGTTTAACGTAGTCATTGGACGACAGCCGGAGTATATTCTCTTGGATATCTAATACACAGATCGAGTCCGTGAGATTAGTATCTTCGTGGTATAGGCTAGAATCATTGGCAGCATTCCTGGGATCTGAAAAGTCTAAACCTTGTCTGTGGTATTCCGAGTAAGATCCGGGATGGGATGACTGTGACGAGCTTCAAACCTGCGAATGTTGGGCGTAAGTGACAGTGTGCAAAAGGATCAATGGATTCTATTCGGATGCTAGCGGGAACCGACAGATGATTAGCCATGCGGTAGCTGTACCTGGTATTTTTCATCCGAGACGAGAAATCTGACAGTTGATTAGCCGTGCAGAAACCGTAGAGGACCATTTTCACTGAGAGGATCTTATAGCTTGCCATGGAAGGAGGTAACGCATGGTTGGAAGAAGGCAATAGGAAAGCAGAGGTTCAGAAGCAACAAAGCATCTCCATATGCTTATCTGAAATTTCCACCAATGAATTACATAAGTAACTTTATCTTATTTTCTGTTTTATTTATCTTTTAATTATTCAAACCTCATAACCATTTGAATCCGCCTGACTGAGATTTACAAGGATGACCATAGCTTGCTTCAAGCCGACAATCTCCGTGTGATCGACCCTTACTCACGTATAGTTTATTACTTGGACGACCTAGTGCACTTGCTGGTTAGTTGCACGGAATTGTGAGAAAAGTGTGAGATCACGATTTCGTGTACCAAGTTTTTGGCGCCGTTGTCGGGGATTGTTCGAGTTTGGACAACTAACGGTTCATCTTGTTGCTTAGATTAGGTAATTTTATTTCATGTTTAAGCTTTTTAATTTTATTTTATTTTCGAAAAATTCAAAAAAAAATTTTATAATTTTGTTCTTCAAAATTTTTAAGAATGAATTCTAGAGTTTCAGATGATATGTGAAGCCTGGCTGGCTGTTTAGCCATGTCTAATCTCTTGGACCGAGGTTTCCACTTATCTTTGCAAGAGCTTTTTTATTCCCATCAATTTGGCTGTTGTACGTAATGCTCTGCTGAAGTTTGGCTGGCCATTTGGCCATGTCTAATCTTTTGGACCGAAGCTTTCACATAAAGCTTAGCTGGCTATTTAGCCATGTCTAAATTTTTGGACCGAAGTTTTAGACTAACATTACATGATTCTTGGAATTCTTATTAAAAATTTTGAATTTCTTTATTTTCTTTTTCCAAAATAATTTTCGAAAAATACAAAAAAAATTAAAAATTTAATAAAACCATAAAAACCAAAAATTTTCTGTTTCTTGTTTGTGTCTAGTGTCAAATTTTAAGTTTGGTGTCAATTGCATGTTTTAATTCTTCTTTAAATTTTCGAAAATTCATCATGTGTTCTTCATTGATCTTCAAGTTATTCTTGATAATTTTTCTTATTTGATCTTTAATTTTTCTTATTTGGTGTATTTTATTATTTTTCAGATGATTCTTGAATTATTAGTGTCTATAGATTAAAAATTTCTAAGTTTGGTATCTTGCATGTTTTTCTTTTATTAAAAATGTTCAAAAATATGTTCTTGGTGTTCATCATGATCTTCAAAGTGTTCTTGGTGTTCATCTTGACATTCAAAGTGTTCTTGCATGCATTATTAGTTTTGATCTTAAATTTTTATATTTTGTGTCATTGCATTATTTTTCTCTTTCCTCATTAAAAATTCAAAAATAAAAAAAAATATATTTCCCTTATTTTACTCATAAATTTCGAAATCTTAAATTGATTTAGTCAAAAAGTTTTCAAAATTTGTTTGTTTCTTGTTAGTCAAGTCAAAATTTCAATTTAAAATTTTTATCTTTTCAAATCTTTTTCAAAAATCAAACCTTTTTCATTTTTCTTTCCTGTTTTTCGAAAATTTTCAAAATTTTTTTCTTAATTTTATTTCATATTTTTGAAATTAATGCTAACAATTAATGTTTAGATTCAAAAATTTTTAAGTTGTTACTTGACTATTAAGAAAGGATCAATATTTAAATTTTAGAATCATATCTTTTAGTTTCTTGTTAGTCAAGTAATCAACTTTAATTTCAAAAATCAAATATTTTTAATTTCCTTTTCAAATCTTTTTCAAAATAGATTTCAATCATATCTTTTTCAAAATTTAATTTCAAAATCTTTTTCTAACTTCTTATCTTTTCAAAATTGATTTTCAAATCTTTTTCAATTAACTACTTGACTTTTTGATTGTTTTACTATTTCATATCTTTTTCAAAATCACCTAACTACTTTTCTCTCTCCAATTTTTGAAAATCACTAACCATTTTTTCAAAAATCTTTTTAATTAATTAATTTATTTAGCTTTCAAATTACTTTTATTTCTTCCCTTAATTTTTGAATTCTAATTAATTAATTAAATAAAAATAAAATATTTTTCTTCTCCCTCTTTTTAAATTCAAATTTCTTCTCTCTCTCTCATCTCTTTCTATTTATTTATTTATTTACTAGCACTTCCCTTCTATTTATAATTCGAACCTCTCCCCCTCTCTGTGTTCGAATTCTTCTTCTTCTCCCTTCTTCATTCTACTCTTCTATTCTTCTACTCACATAAAGGAATCTCTATACTGTGACATAGAGGATTCCTATTCTTCTCTGTTCTCTTTTTTTTATATGAGCAGGAGCAAGGATAAGAACATTCTTGTTGAAGCTGATCCTGAACCTGAAAGGACTCTAAAGAGGAAACTAAGAGAAGCTAAAGCACAACACTCTGGAGAGGACCTGACAGAATTTTTCAAAAAAGAAGAAGAGATGGCCGAACCCAATAACAATGGTGGATATGCAAGGAAGATGCTTGGTGACTTTACTGCACCCACTTCTGACTTCTATGGAAGAAGCATCTCAATTTCTGCAATTGGAGCAAACAACTTTGAGCTTAAGTCTCAATTAGTTTCTCTAATGCAGCAGAATTACAAGTTTTATGGACTTCCATTGGAAGATCCTCATCAATTTTTAGCTGAATTCTTGTAAATCTGTGACACTGTTAAGACCAATGGGGTTAATCCTGAGGTCTACAGACTTATGCTTTTTCCCTTTGCTGTAAAAGACAGAGCTAGGACATGGTTGGACTCACAACCTAAAGAAAGCCTCAACTCTTAGGAAAAGTTGGTCAATCCTTTCTTGGCCAAATTCTTTCCACCTCAAAAGTTGAGTAAGCTTAGAGTGGAAGTCCAAACCTTCAGATAGAAGGAAGGTGAATCCCTCTATGAAGCTTGGGAAAGATACAAGCAATTGATAAGAAGGTATCCTTCTGACATGCTTTCAGAATGGAGCATCCTATGTATATTCTATGATGGTCTGTCTGAATTGTCCAAGATGTCATTGGATCACTCTACTGGTGGATCTATTCATCTGAAGAAGACACCTGCAGAAGCCCAGGAACTCATTGAAATGGTTGCAAATAACCAGTTCATGTATACTTCTAAAAGAAATCCTGTGAATAATGGGACAACTCAGAAGAAAGGAGTTCTTGAGATTGATACTTTGAATGCAATATTGGCTCAGAATAAAATATTGACTCAGCAAGTCAATATGATTTCTCAGAGTCTGACTGGAATGCAAGCTGCATCCGGCAGTGCTAAAGAAGCCTCCTCTGAAAGAGAAGCTTATGACCCTGAGAATCCTGCAATGGAAGAGGTGAATCACATGGGAGAATCCTATGGAAACACCTATAATCCTTCATGGAGTAATCATCCTAATTTCTCATGGAAGGATAAGCAGAAGCTTAACCAAGGCTTCAATAATAATAATGGTGGGAGAAATAGGTTTGGCAATAGCAAACCTTTTCCATCATCTTCTGAGCAATAGACAGAGAATTCTAAGTAAAGCCACTCTGACTTAGCAACCATAGCCTCTGATCTATCTAAGACCACTCTCAGTTTTATGACTGAAACAAGGTCCTCCATTAGAAATTTAGAGGCACAAGTGGTTCAATTGAGTAAAAGAGTTTCTGAAACTCCTCCTAGTACTCTCCCAAGCAATACAGAAGAGAATCCAAAAAGAGAGTGCAAGGCCAGAAACACGTCCAACATGGCCGAACCTGGAGAGAGTTAAAAGGCGGTGATTTCCAATGAGGAAGGCCTCAATGCACATCCACTGACCACTAGGGAGTTCCCTAATGAGGAACCAAAGGAATCTGAGGCTCATACAAAGAACATAGAGATTCCACTGAACTTACTGTTGCCATTTATGAGCTCTGATGAGTATTCTTCCTCTGAAGAGGATGAAGATATTATTGAAGAGCAAGTTGCTCAGTATCTAGGAGCAATCATGAAGCTGAATGCCAAGTTATTTGGTAATGAGACATGGGAGGATGAACCTCCATTGCTCATCAATGAACTAAATACATTGGTTCAATAGAAATTACGTCAGAAGAAACCGGATCCCGGAAAGTTCTTAATACCTTGCATCATAGGCACCATGACCTTTAAGAAGGCTGATGAGCGGATATTTTATACACTTTTTGGGGTTAATTTCATATAGTTTTTAGTATGTTTTAGTTAGTTTTTAGTTTATTCTCATTAGTTTCTAGGAAAAATTCATATTTCTGGACTTTACTATGAGTTTGTGTGTTTTTCTGTAATTTCAGGTATTTTTTGGCTGAAATTGAGGGAGCTGAGCAAAAATCTGATTCGGCTGAAAAAGGACTGCTGATGTTGTTGGATTCTAACCTCTCTGCACTCGGAATGAAATTTCTAGAGCTACAAAAGTTCAAATGGCACGCTTCCAATTGCGTTGGAAAGTAGACATCCAGGGTTTTCCAGCAATATATAATAGTCCATACTTTGCTCAAGGATAGACGATGTAAACTGGCATTCAACGCCAGTTCCATGTTGCAGTCTGGCGTCCAGCGCCAGAAACAAGTTACAAGTTGGAGTTCAATGCCAGAAACAGGTTACAACCTGGCGTTGAATGCCCAAAACAGCCCATGCACGTGAGAAGCTTAAGTCTCAGCCCCAGCACACACCAAGTGGGCCCCAGAAGTGGATTTCTGCACCATCTATCATAGTTTACTCATTTTCTGTAAACCTAGGTTACTAGTTTAGTATTTAAACAACTTTTAGAGATTTATTTTGTATCTCATGACATTTTAGATCTAAACTTTGTACCTTTTGACGGCATGAGTCTCTAAACTCCATTGTTTGGGGTGAGGAGCTCTGCTGTGTCTCGATGAACTAATGCAAGTATTTCTGTTTTCCATTCAAACATGCGTGTTCCTATCTAAGATATCCATTCGCACTTCAATATGAATGTGATGAACGTGACAATCATCATCATTCCTCCACGAACGCGTGCCTGACAACCATTTACGTTCCACTGTAGAATGAATGAATATCTCTTAGATCTCTTAATCGGAATCTTCGTGGTATAAGCTAGATTGATGGCAGCATTTAAGAGAATCCGGAAAGTCTAAACCTTGTCTGTGGTATTACGAGTAGGATTTAGGGATTGAATGACTGTGACGAGCTTCAAACTCGCGAGTGCTGGGCGTAGTGGCAGACGCAAAAGGATAGTAAATCCTATTCCGGTACGATTGAGAACCTGCAGATGATTAGCCGTGCTGTGACAGCGCACCTGGACCCTTTTCACTGGAAGGATGGATGGTAGCCATTGACAACGGTGATCCACCAACACATAGCTTTCCATAGGAGGACATGCGTGCGTAAATCAGAAACAGAGGAAAGCAGAATTTCAGAAGATAAAGCATCTCCAAAACTCCAACATATTCTCCATCATTGCATACAAGTATAATTTGTGTTCTGCCTTTTTATTCCTTGCAATCAAATTTGATAAGTGAATTATTTTATTGTTTTCCTGACTAAGAGTTACAAGATAACCATAGATTGCTTCAAGCCAACAATCTCCGTGGGATCGACCCTTACTCACGTAAGGTATTACTTGGACGACCCAGTGCACTTGCTGGTTAGTTGTGCGAATTTGTGAAGAACTGTGATTTTCAATTTCGTGCACCAAGTTTTTGGCGCCGTTGCCGGGGATTGTTTGAGTTTGGACAACTGACGGTTTATTTTGTTGCTTAGATTAGGAAAAATTTTTCTTTTTGGTTTAGAGTCTTTTATTATTTATACCTTGTTAAAACACTTTAAATTTATAGCTCAATTAGCTAGAGCGTGGTGCTTATGTTCTTAGTAATTGGATATCCTATTTCTTAAAATCTTTTTCAAAAATAATTTTTCTTTGAATAAATCTTGTGCCAAACTTGAAGTTTGGTGTTTTCTTGTTGATTTTTCTTTGTTTTTCGAAAATTTTAAGTTTGGTGTTCTTTCTTCATGTTCTTGTGCTCTTGTGAGTCTTCAAAGTGTTCTTGAGTTTTCCTTGTGTCTTGATCTTAAAATTTTTAAGTTTGGTGTTCCTTGGTGTTTTCCCTCCAAAATTTTCGAAAACAAGGAGCATTAGATCTAAAATATTTTAAATCTTGTGCTATCTTATTGTTTTTCTCTCTCCTCTTTAAATTCAAAAATATCTTCTCTCTCTATTTTAAAGCAAATTTTCGAAATTTACCTTTAAAATTCAGATTTTTATTTCAAAATTTAAAACTTTTTTCAAAAATCATCATATCCTTTTCAAAATTTCCTAACCACTCTCTCTCTCCTCATTTTTTCAAAAATCTTCACCCATTTTTATTTATTTTAATTTATTTTATTTTCGAAATAAATAAATAATTAAATAAATAAAAATATTTTTCTTCTATTTTACATCATCTCCCTTTCTCCATCATGGACCTAAGCGGAAATGAACAGTCCAGGAGGACTCTGGGGTCATATGCTATCCCCTCTACTGCTTCATATGGGAGCAGTATCTGCATACCCTCCATTGGAGTCAGTAGCTTTGAGTTGAATCCTCAGCTCATTATCATGGTGCAGCAAAGTTGCCAGTATTCCGGTCTTCCACAGGAAGAACCTATAGAGTTTCTGGCATAGTTTTTAGAGATTGCTGACACAGTACATGATAAGGAAGTAGATCAGGATGTCTACAGATTATTACTGTTTTCATTTGCTGTAAAAGACCAAGCTAAAAGGTGGTTAAATAACCAACATAAGGCCAGCATAAGGACATGAAAACAGTTGACAGAAAAATTCCTGAATCAATACTTTCCTCCAAAATGGATGACACAGCTAAGGCTGGACATCCAAGGCTTTAAACAAGGAGATAATGAATCTCTTTATGATGCCTGGGAGAGATACAGAGAGATGCTACGAAAATGCCCCTCTGAAATGTTTTCAGAGTGGGTTCAGTTAGACATCTTCTACTATGGGCTTGCAGAAAGAGCTCAGATGTCTCTAGATTACTCAGCTGGTGGATCTATCCACATGAGAAAGACAATTGAAGAAGCTCAAGAGCTCATTGATACAGTTGCTAAAAATCAGCATCTATACCTAAGCAGTGACCCTTCCATGAAAGAAGAGGTTAAAATAGTAACTGCTGAACTCAGTCCTGTAAAGCTGCTGAATTCAATCAGCAATTGGACTTTCTAACAAAGCAGTTAGCTGAATTCAAGGATAGACTACAAGAGACAAGGATGGCTAATATAAATATGGAAGAACAATTGAAGCAAACAAAGCAGCAGCTGTCAAAACAAATAACAGAAGAATGCGAAGCTGTTAAATTAAGAAGTGGGAAGACATTAAATACCCCACCTCAAGGCAGCAAGAAGCCAAGAAATGAGCAAACCACCTAAAATCCACCTAAGGACAGTAAGAGCCCAGGGAAAAATAATTCTGGCGCTAAAATGCCAGAAATTGGGTGGAAGGCTGGCGCTGAACGCCCAGACCATGCTCAGGACTGGCATTCAACGCCAGAAACAAGCAAGGATCTGGCGTTGAATGCCCAAAAGAAGCACAGTTCTGGCGTTCAGACGCCAGGAACAGATGAGGAGCTGGCGTCTAACGTCACTCCAGCTTCTAACTCTGGCACTCAATTGCCAGTGAGGGATCAGACACACACAAGTGCTGAAGACAACTCATCTAAAAAGGCTTCTTCAACCACTTCTGTAGGAAATAAACCTGCAGCAACTAAGGTTGAGGAATATAAAGCCAAGATACCTTATCCTCAAAAAACTCCGCTAAGAGGAGCAGGATAAGCAATTTGCTCGCTTTGCAGATTATCTCAGGACTCTTGAAATAAAGATTCCATTTGCAGAGGCACTTGAGCAAATACCTTCTTATGCCAAGTTCATGAAAGAGATCTTGAGTCATAAGAAGGATTGGAGAGAAACTGAAAGAGTTCTCCTCACTGAAAAATGCAGTGCAGTCATTCTGAAAAGCTTTCCTGAAAAGCTTAAAGACCCTGGGAGTTTTCTGATACCATGCACATTAGAAGGTAATTGCACCAAGACAGCTTTATGTGATCTTGGGGCAAGCATCAACCTAATACCTGCATCCACTATCAGAAAGCTTGGTTTAACTGAAGAAGTTAAACCAACCCGGATATGTCTCCAACTTGCTGATGGCTCCATTAAATACCCATCAGGCGTGATTGAAGACATGATTGTCAGAGTTGGGCCATTCTCCTTTCCCACTGACTTTGTAGTGCTGGAAATGGAGGAGCACAAGAGTGCTACTCTCATTCTAGGAAGACCCTTCCTAACAACTGGACGAGCTCTCATTGATATCCAACAGGGGGAAATAACCCTGAGAGTCAATGAGGATGAGTTTAAGTTGAATGCTGTCAAAGCCATGCAGCATCCAGACACATCAAAAGACTGCATGAAAGTTGATCTTATTGACTCTTTGGTAGAAGAGATCAACATGGCTGAGAGTCTCGAATCAGAGTTGGAAGACATCTTTAAAGATGTTTAGCCTGATTTGGAGGATTCAGAGGAAATGAAAGAGCCTCTGAAATTTCCTCTTCCAAAGGAAAAACGTCCTAAACCCGAGCTCAAACCATTACCACCATCCCTGAAATATGTATTTCTAGGAGAAGGTGACACTTTTCCAGTGATCATAAGCTCTGCTTTAAATCCACAGGAAGAGGAAGCACTGATTCAAGTGCTAAGGACACACAAGATAGCTCTTGGGTGGTCCATAGGTGACCTTAAGGGCATAAGCCCAGCTAGATGCATGCACAAAATCTTATTGGAGGATAATGCTAAACCAGTGGTTCAACCACAGAGGCGGCTAAATCCAGCCATGAAGGAAGTGGTGCAGAAAGAGGTCACCAAATTACTGGAGGCTGGGATTATTTATCCTATTTCTGATATCCCCTGGGTGAGCCCTGTTCAAGTTGTCCCCAAAAAGGGAGGCATGACAGTGGTTCATAATGAAAAGAATGAACTGGTTCCTACAAGAACAGTTACAGGGTGGCGCATGTGTATTGACTAGAGAAGGCTCAATACAGCCACCAGAAAGGATCATTTTCCTTTACCATTCATAGACCAGATGCTAGAAAGACTGGCAGGTCATGATTATTACTGCTTTTTGGATGGCTACTCAGGCTATAACCAGATTGCAGTAGATCCCAGGATCAAGAGAAAACAGCATTCACATGTCCATCTGGAGTGTTTGCTTATAGAAGGATGCCGTTTGGGCTGTGTAATGCGCCTGCAACCTTCCAGAGATGCATGCTCTCTATTTTCTCTGATATGGTGAAAAAATTTCTGGAAGTCTTCATGGATGACTTCTCAGTATATGGAGACTTATTCAGCTCCTGTCTTGATCACCTGAAACTAGTTCTGAAAAGATGCCAAGAGACCAACCTGGTTTTAAACTGGGAAAAATGTCACTTTATGGTGACTGAAGGGATTGTCCTTGGGCATAAAATTTCAAACAAGGGAATAGAGGTGGATCAAGCAAAAATAGAGGTAATTAAAAATTACCACCACTTGCCAATGTTAATGCAATCAGAAGCTTTCTGGGGCATGCAGGATTCTACAGGAGGTTTATAAAGGATTTTTCAAAAATCACAAAACCTCTGAGCAATCTGCTAGCTGCTGACACGCCATTTGTGTTTGACACAGAGTGTCTGCAGGCGTTTGAAACACTGAAAGCCAAGCTGGTCACAGCACCAGTTATTTCTGCACCAGACTGGACATTACCATTTGAGCTAATGTGTGATGCTAGTGATCACGCCATTGGTGCAGTATTGGGACAGAGGCATGACAAGCTTCTACATGTCATTTATTATGCTAGCCGCGTTTTAAATGACGCCCAGAAAAATTACACAACCACAGAAAAAGTGATTGTGTATACTGACCATGCTGCTCTTAAATATCTACTCACAAAGCAGGATTCAAAACCCAGGCTCATCAGATGGGTGTTGCTTCTGCAAGAGTTTGATATAGAAATAAGAGACAGAAAAGGGACAGAGAACCAAGTGGCTGATCATCTGTCCTGGATAGAGCCAGTAGAAGGGACATCTCAACCCTCTCTTGAGATCTCTGAGACTTTTCCAGATGAGCAATTATTTGCCATTCAAGAAACACCATGGTTCGCAGACATTGCAAACTATAAAGCAGCAAGGTTCATACCCAAAGAGTACAATAGGCAACAAAAGAAAAAATTAATCATTGATGCAAAGTACTACTTGTGGGATGAACCCTATCTCTTCAAGAGATGTGCAGAAGGAATAATCCGTAGGTGTGTGCCTAGAGAAGAAGCACAGAGGATCCTATGGCATTGCCATGGATCACAATATGGAGGCCATTTCGGAGGTGAGCGAACAGCCACCAAGGTCCTCCAATGTGGCTTCTATTGGCCCACACTCTATAGAGATTCTCGAGAGTTTGTACGTAACTGTGACAGTTGCCAAAGAGCTGGTAATCTGCCTCATGGTTACGCCATGCCTCATGGTTATGCCATGCCTCAACAAGGAATCTTGGAGATTGAGTTGTTTGACGTATGGGGAATTGACTTCATGGGACCTTTCCCACCATCATACTCAAACACTTATATTCTGGTGGCAGTTGACTACGTATCAAAATGGGTAGAGGCCGTTGCCACACCCACCAATGATACTAAAACAGTGCTGAAGTTCCTCCAGAAATATATCTTCAGTAGGTTTGGTGTCCCTAGAGTACTAATCAGTGATGGGGGCACTCAGCAACAAACAGCTTTACTCTACCATGGTCCGGTATGGGATTCGCCACAAGGTAGCAACTCCATATCATCCACAAACTAATGGGCAAGCTGAAGTCTCTAACAGAGAGCTAAAAAGAATCCTAGAACGGACTATAAATACCCATAGAAAGGATTGGGAAAGAAGCTTGGATGATGCTCTGTGGGCATACAGAACAGCATTCAAGACTCCTATAGGGACCTCTCCATACCAACTTGTATATGGTAAGGCATGTCACCTGCCCGTGGAACTGGAACATAAAGCCTACTGGGCAACCAGATTCCTGAACTTTGATGCCAAATTAGCTGGAGAAAAAAGATTGCTTCAGCTAAATGAGCTAGAGGAATTCAGATTCACTGCTTTCGAAAATGCCAAGCTTTATAAAGAGAAATAAAAAAAGTGGCATGACAGAAAGCTGTCATCTAGAATCTTTGAACCAGGACAGAAGGTTCTATTGTTTAACTCTAGACTCAGGCTATTCCCCGGGAAACTGAAATCCCGGTAGAGGGACCATATGTGATTACAAGTGTATCACCATATGGTTATGTGGAACTTCAAGATATTGATTCTGATAAGAAGTTCATTATTAATGGACAGAGAATCAAGCACTATCTTGAAGGTAATATTGAGCAAGAGTGCTCAAGACTGAAGCTAAATTAAAAGCTCAGCAAGGTCCAGCTAAAGATAATAAAGAAGCGCTTACTGGGAGGCAACCCAGCCATGGGGCATCACTTTCTCTAAGCATTTTGCCCTATTCTTGATTTTATTTGTTTATATAAAGTTCATTGATACTAAGGTAAAGAGTCAATTGTATAAGTTTACAGGGTTACAGAAGGATTCTGCACACAAAACAGAGAAAAAGAGCTCACTGGCAAGAAAACGCCAGTAAAAGTCTGTTTTGGGCATTCAACGCCCAAAAGAAGCATCCACTGGGAGTTGAACGCCAGTAAGGATAGCCATCTGGGCATTAAACGCCAGAAAGAAGCATCTTCTGGGCGTTGAACGCCAGAAAGAAGCTCCTTCTGGGCGTTTAACGCCAGATTTACAGCGTCCTGGGCGTTCAGAAAAACGCCCAGTGACAAAGGAGTTCCTGGCGTTCAACGCCAGAAAGAAGCAACAGCTGGGCGTTGAACGCCCAGGAGAAGCAGCAGTTGGGCGTTGAACGCCCAAAACATGCAGCGTTTGGACGTTCGAACGCCAGGATGGTGGGGAGGAGGTAAATTCATTTTTTCTTCATATTTTTCATTTTAATCTTAATTTTCATGTTTCAATTCATGATTTCTTGCATAAACATGTTACAAACCCTGATTTCTAAAATCCCTAATTTCTAAAAACCCTTCTTTAAAAATATTAAATGTATCTTAATCTATAAGCACAAATCCTTTTTTTTCAATCCAATTCAACTCTTTTTCAAAATTTTCAAAACAAATCTATCTCTTTTCATTCAAAAATCTTTTCAACTAATCAATATCTTTTTCAAATCTCCATATTATCTTTTTCAAAAATCCAATTTTATCTTTTTCAAATATCTTTCATATCTTTTCAATTTTAAATTATATCTTTTCTTATCATACTTATTTTTTTTTAAGTCATATCTTCTATCTTATCTTTCTCCCTATTTTCGAAAATCCCCCCCCTCTCTTTTAAAAACCCATTCGGCCTCCTTCCTCTCATCCACCATCCTACACTAGCTCTCCTTCTATCCCTCTCCTTTCTTTTCTTTTGCTTGAGGACAAGCAAACCTCTAAGTTTGGTGTGTTTATCCGTGATCACTAAACCATACTCACTAAGATCATGGCTCCTAAAGGAAAACAACCCACTCCAAGAGGCAAGAAAAAGAGTGTTCCAAAACCACTTTGGAATCAAGGGAAGTTCTTAACTAAAGAACACTCAGACCATTATTACAAAATAATGGGTCTAAGATCAGTGATCCCGGAAGTTAGATTCGATCTGAAAGAAGACAAATATCCGGAGATCCAGGAGCAAATTCGAATCAGGAACTAGGAGATCCTAGCTAATCCTAAAACGAAAGTGGGAAGGAATATGGTCCAGGAGTTCTATGCTAATATGTGGCAAACAGACAAGCAAAGACTATCTGGATCTGCTCTCTATGACTATCGGACCTTGGTCAGAGGAAAGATTGTTCATACCCACCCTGACAAGATCAGGGAGATCTTAAAGCTACCTCAGCTGAAAGATGATCCAGACTCCTTCAATAGGAGAATGATGAGAACAGACAAGGGCCTGGATAAGATTCTAGAGGATATATGTATCCCTGGAGCCAGGTGGTCCACCAGCACGAAGGGTGTCCCAAATCAACTCAAAAGAGAAGATCTCAAACCAGTCGCCAGAGGATGGTTGGACTTCATTGGGCATTCTCTACTGCCCACTAGCAACCGTTCTGAAGTCACTATCAGAAGAGCAGTGATGATCCATTGCGTCATGATAGGAAAAGAAGTGGAAGTTCATCAACTGATTTCAACTGAATTTTACAAAATTGCAAACAAAAATTCCAAAGATGCTAGGTTGGCTTATCCAAGCTTGATTTCTATGCTTTGCAAGGACGCTGGAGTAAGGATGGAAATAACTGAGTATATCTCAGTTGAGCGGCCAATCACCAAAGCATCAATGGAAAAACAACAAGCACAGGATGACCCCATCAAGAAGAGAACACAGGAAATTCTCCCAGAAATCCCTCAATCTGAATACTGGGAGTATCTTGAAACATCTATTACCAAGATGCAAGAAGCTATGGAACAAATAAAGAAAGAACAGAAGGAACAAAGTAGCATTCTTTGCTATTTGCTTAAAGAACAGGAGGAGCAAGGGCGTGATTTAAGGGAATTGAAGCGCCAGAAATTATCTCTTGAAGGACCAAGCACCCCGCAGATTAGAGGAACATCCACTTCCCAGAACACAGGTTGTTAAATTCCAATCTTAGCCTTAACTCTGTGATAACTGTTTTTATTTTAGTTTTACCTTAGGAGTCATATAGTAGTAATTAGTATCTATATTTTTGATTTTATCTCCAATTAAGCTATAATTTAATTTTATCATCATCATTAAACATGAATAAAATAGAAGAATTTCTTTAGAATAAGAGGCAATAAATTTTGATTTTTTTTACAAGAAAAATTCAAATTATTTACATGTGGTGGCAATGCTTTCTGTCTCCTGAATGAATGCTTGAACAGTGCATATGTCTTTTGAATTTGATGTTTAAGACTGTTAAATATGTTGGCTCTTGAAAGAATGATGAAAATGAGACATGTTATTGATAATCTGAAAAATCATAAAAATGATTCTTGAAGCAAGAAAAAGCAGTGAATACAAAAGCTTGCAGAAAAAAAAATAGAAAGAAAAAGAAAAAGCAAGCAGAAAAAGCCAAAGCTCTTAAAACCAAAAGGCAAGAGCAAAAAGCCAATAGCCCTTAAAACCAAAAGGCAAGGGTAAAAAGGATCCAAGGCTTTGAGTATCAGTGGATAGGAGGGCCTAAAGGAATAAAATCATGGCCTAAGCGGCTAAACCAAGCTGTCCCTAACCATGTGCTTGTGGCGTGAAGGTGTCAAGTGAAAACTTGAGACTGAGCGGTTAAAGTCAAGGTCCAAAGCAAAAAGAAGAGTGTGCTTAAGAACTCTGGACACCTCTAATTGGGGACTTTAGCAAAGCTGAGTCACAATCTGAAAAGGTTCACCCAATTATGTGTCTGTGGCATTTATGTATCCGGTGGTAATACTGGAAAACAAAGTGCTTAGGGCCACGGCCAAGACTCATAAAGTAGCTGTGTTCAAGAATCATCATACTGAAATAGGAGAATCAATAACGCTATCTGCATTCTAAGTTCCTATAGATGCCAATCACTCTGAGCTTCAATGGATAAAGTGAGATGCCAAAACTATTCGGAAGCAAAAAGCTACTAGTCCCGCTCATCTAATTAGAATCTGAGCTTCACTCAAAAACTCTGAGATATTATTGCTTCTTGACTTATTAGTAGTCTATTTTATTTATCTAGTTGCTTGGGGACAAGCAACAGTTTAAGTTTGGTGTTGTGATGAGCGGATATTTTATACACTTTTTGGGGTTAATTTCATATAGTTTTAGTATGTTTTAGTTAGTTTTTAGTTTATTCTCATTAGTTTCTAGGCAAAATTCATATTTCTGGACTTTACTATGAGTTTGTGTGTTTTTCTGTAATTTCAGGTATTTTCTGGCTGAAATTGAGGGAGCTGAGCAAAAATCTGATTCGGCTGAAAAAGGACTGCTGATGCTGTTGGATTCTAACCTCTCTGCACTCGGAATGAAATTTCTGGAGCTACAGGAGTCCAAATGGCGCGCTTCCAATTGCGTTAGAAAGTAGACATCCAGGGCTTTCCAGCAATATATAATAGTCTATACTTTGCTCAAGGATAGATGATGTAAACTGGCGTTCAACGCCAGTTCCATGTTGCAGTCTGGCATCCAGCGCCAGAAACAAGTTACAAGTTGGAGTTCAACGGCAGAAACAGGTTACAACCTGGCGTTGAATGCCCAAAACAGCCCATGCACGTGAGAAGCTTAAGTCTCAGCCCCAGCACACACCAAGTGGGCCCCAGAAGTGGATTTATGCACCATCTATCATAGTTTACTCATTTTCTGTAAACCTAGGTTACTAGTTTAGTATTTAAACAACTTTTAGAGATTTATTTTGTATCTCATGACATTTTAGATCTAAACTTTGTACCTTTTGATGGCATGAGTCTCTAAACTCCATTGTTGGGGGTGAGGAGCTCTGCTGTCTCGATGAACTAATGCAAGTATTTCTGTTTTCCATTCAAACATGCGTGTTCCTATCTAAGATATCCATTCGCACTTCAATATGAATGTGATGAATGTGACAATCATCATCATTCCTCCATGAACGCGTGCCTGACAACCACTTACGTTCCACTGTAGAATGAATGAATATCTCTTAGATCTCTTAATCGGAATCTTCGTGGTATAAGCTAGATTGATGGCAGCATTCAAGAGAATCCGGAAAGTCTAAACCTTGTCTGTGGTATTCTGAGTAGGATTCAGGGATTGAATGACTGTGACGAGCTTCAAACTCGCGAGTGCTGGGCGTAGTGACAGACGCAAAAGGATAGTAAATCCTATTCCGGTACGATTGAGAACCTGCAGATGATTAGCTGTGCGGTGACAGCGCAGCTGGACCCTTTTCACTGGAAGGATGGATGGTAGCCATTGACAACGGTGATCCACCAACACATAGCTTGTCATAGGAGGACATGCGTGCGTAAATCAGAAACAGAGGAAAGCAGAATTTCAGAAGACAAAGCATCTCCAAAACTCCAACATATTCTCCATCATTGCATACAAGTATAATTTGTGTTCTGCCCTTTTATTCCTTGCAATCAAATTTGATAAGTGAATTATTTTATTGTTTTCCTGACTAAGAGTTACAAGATAACCATAGATTGCTTCAAGCCAACAATCTCCGTGGGATCGACCCTTACTCACGTAAGGTATTACTTGGACGACCCAGTGCACTTGCTGGTTAGTTGTGCGAATTTGTGAAGAACTGTGATTTCCAATTTCGTGCACCAAAGGCTCTATGTGACCTTAGTTCAAGTATAAACCTCATGCCACTCTCTGTAATGGAGAAACTAGGGATCTTTGAGGTACAAGCTGCAAGAATCTCACTAGAGATAGCAGACAATTCAAGGAAACAGGCTTATGGACTTGTAGAGGATGTCTTAGTGAAGGTTGAAGGCTTTTACATCCCTACTGACTTCATAATCCTAGATACTGGGAAGGATGAAGATGAATCCATTATCCTTGGAAGAGCCTTCCTAGCCACAGCATAAGCTGTGATTGATGTGGACAGAGGAGAGTTAGTCCTTCAATTGAATGAGGTCTACCTTGTATTTAAGGCTCAAGGATCTTCTTATGTAACCATGGAGAGGAAGCATGAGAAGCTTCTGTCAATACAGAGTCAAACAGAGCCCCCACACTCAACTTCTAAGTTTGGTGTTAGGAGGCCAACATCAAGCTCTGAGTCTCTGTGAAGCTCTCCAAGAGCTCACTGTCAAGCTATTGACATTAAAGAAGCACTTGTTAGGAGGCAACCCAATGTTATTTAATTATATTTATTTATTTTTCATTGTTATTTTATGTTTTCTTTAGGTTGATGATCATGTGAAGTCACAAAAACAAATAAAAAATAAAAAAACAGAATGAAAAATAGCATAAAAAATAGCACACCCTGGAGGACAGGCTTACTGACGTTTAAACGCCAGTAAGGATAGCAGAATGGGCGTTTAACGCCTAGTCTCGCAGCATTCTAGGCGTTAAACGCCAGAATCGGCAGCACTCTGGGCGTTTAACGCCAGAAAGGGCTGCCTGGCATCTGGCTGGTGTTAAACGCCAGAAATGGGCATCTGGCTGGCGTTTAACGCCCAAAATGAGCAGTAGGCTGGCGTTTAACACCAGGAAAGGTAGCAGAGCTGGTGTTAAATGCCAGGATTGGCACAAAATAGGCGTTTGAACACCAGAATGGTGCAGGGAGCAGAATTCCTTGACACCTCAGGATCTGTGGACCCCACAAGATCTCCACCTACCCCACATCTTCTTCTCTCCTCTTCACACATTTCCATAACACTCTTCCCCAAATACCCTTCACCTATCAAATCTTACCGTCTTCTCTATAATCTCTTCACCACTCACATCCATCCATAATAAAACCCCACCTACCTCACCATTCAAATTCAAACTGTTTCCCTCCCAAACCCACCCCCACATGACCGAATTCCCTCTCTCCCTTACCCTATAAATACCCCTCCTCACTACCTTCACTTTCACACATCACAAACAATTCTTCCCCCCCTTGGCCAAACCCACTCTTCACCTCCATCTCCTCTATTTCTTCTTCTTCTACTCATTTCTTTCCTCTTTTGCTCGAGGACGAGCAAACATTCTAAGTTTGATGTGGGAAAAGCTAAAGCTTTTTGTTTTTCCATAACCGTCAATGACACCTAAGGCCGGAGAAACCTCTAGAAAGAGGAAAGGGTAGGCACTTGCTTCCACCTCCGAGTCATGGGAGATGGAGAGATTCATCTCAAAGGACCATCAAGACCACTTCTATGAAGTTATAGCCAAGAAGAAGGTGATCCCTGAGGTCCCCTTCAAGCTCAAAAAGAGTGAATATCCGGAGATCCGACATGAGATTCAAAGAAGAGATTGGAAAAATCTTACCAACCCAATCCAATAAGTCGGAATCTTAATGGTTCAAGAGTTCTATGCCAATGCATAGATCACTAAGAACCACGATCAAAGTATGAACCCAAACCCAAAGAATTGGCTCACAATGGTTCGTGGGAATTACTTGGATTTCAGTCCAGAAAATGTGAGGTTGGCATTCAACTTGCCAATGATGAGAGGAGATCCTCATTCTTTCACTAGAAGGGTCAACTTTGATCAAAGGTTGGACCAAGTCCTTATGGACATTTGTGTGGAAGGAGCTCAATGGAAGAGAAACTCAAGAGGCAAGCCAGTTCAACTAAGAAGGCTTGACCTCAAGCCCGTGGCTAGGGGATGGTTGGAGTTCATCCAACGCTCTATCATTCCTACTAGCAACCGGTCTGAAGTTACAATAGACCGGGCTATCATGATCCATAGCATCATGAATGGAGAGGAAGTAGAAGTTCATGAGATCATATCCCTAGAACTCTACAAGGTGGCAGACAAGCCCTCTACTTTGGCAAGGTTAGCCTTCCCTCATCTCATTTGTACCCTATGCAATTCAGCTAGAATTACCATAGAGGAAGATATCCTTATTGAAGGAGACAAGCCCATCACTAAAAAGAAGATGGAGCAAATAAGAGAGCCCACTCGTGGACCTCAACAAGAGCATGAGGAATTCCTTCATCATGAAATCCTTGAAATGCCTCAAGGGATGCACTTTCCTCCACAAAACTATTGGGAGCAAATCAACACCTCCTTGGGAGAATTAATTTCTAACATGGGACAACTAAGGATGGAGCACCAAGAGCATTCCATCCTCCTCCATGAAATTAGAGAGGACCAAAGAACCATGAGGAAGGAGCAACAAAGGCAAGGAAGAGACATTGAGGAGCTCAAGCACTCCATAAGATCTTCAAGAGGAAGAACTAGCCGCCATCACTAAGGTGGACCCGTTCTTTAATTTCCTTGTCTTATTCTTTTGTTTTTTTGAAAATTATGCTTTATGTTTTGTCTATGTTTGTGTCTTTATTACATGATCATTAGTGTCTAGTGTCTATGTCTTAAAGCTATGAATGTACTATGAATCCTTCACCTTTCTTAAATGAAAAATGTTTTAATTGAAAAAGAACAAGAAGTACATGATTTCAAATTCTATCTTGAAATTAGTTTAATTATTTTGATGTGGTGGCAATACTTTTTGTTTTCTGAATGAATGCTTGAACAGTGCATATTTTTGAATTTGTTGTTTATGAATGTTAAAACTATTGGCTCTTGAAAGAATAATGAAAAAGGAGAAATATTATTGATAATCTGAAAAATCATAAAATTGATTCTTGAAGTAAGAAAAAGCAGTGAATACAAAGCTTGCAGAAAAAAAAAGAGAAAAGAAAGAAAAAAAAGTGGCAAAAAAAAAGAAAGAAAAAAAAAGAAAAAGCAAGCAGAAAAAGCCAGTAACCCTTTAAACCAAAAGACAAGAGTAGAAAAAGGATCCAAAGATTTGAGCATCAGTGGATAACAGGGCCCCAAGGAATAAAATCCTGGCCTAAGCGGCTAAACCAAGCAGTCCCTAACCATGTGCTTGTGGCGTGAAGGTGTCAGGTGAAAAGCTTGAGACTGAGCAGTTAAAGTCGTGGTCCAAAGCAAAAAGAGTGTGCTTAAGAGCTCTGGACACCTCTAACTGGGGACTTTAGCAAAGCTGAGTCATAATCTAAAAAGGTTCACCCAGTTATGTGTCTGTGGCATTTATGTATCCGGTGGTAATACTAGAAAACAAAGTGCTTAGGGTCACGACCAAGACTCATAAAGTAGCTGTGTTCAAGAATCAACATACTGAACTAGGAGAATCAATAACACTATTTGAATTCTGAGTTTCTATAGATGCCAATCATTCTGAACTTCAAAGGATGAAGTGAGATGCCAAAACTGTTCAAAAGCAAAAAGGCTACAAGTCCCGCTCATCTAATTGAAGCTAATCTTCATTGATAAGTTTGGAGTTCATTGTATATTCTCTTCTTTTTATCCTATTTGTTTTCAGTTGCTTGGGGACAAGCAACAATTTAAGTTTGGTGTTGTGATGAGCGGATAATTTATACCCTTTTTGGTATTGTTTTTACATAGTTTTTAGTATGATTTTGCTACTTTTTATTATATTTTTATTAGTTTTTATTTAAAAATCACATTTCTGGACTTTACTATGAGTTTGTGTATTTTTCTGTGATTTTAGGTATTTTCTGGCTAAAATTGAGGGACTTGAGCAAAAAACTGATTCAGAGGCTGAAAAAGGACTACAGATGTTGTTGGATTCTGACCCTCCTACACTCGAAGTAGATTTTCTGGAGCTACAGAAGCCCAATTGGCGCGTTCTCAATTGCGTTGAAAAGTAGACATCCGAGGCTTTCTAGAAATATATAATAGTTCATACTTTACCCGAGATTTGATGGCCCAAACTGGCATCCAAAGAAAGCCTAAAATATCTTGGCGTAAAACGTCCAAACTGGCACCAGAATTGGAGTTAAATGCCCAAACTGGCACCAACACTGGCGTTTAACTCTAGGAACAGCCTATTCACGAAAAAGCCTCAATGCTCAGCCCAAGTACACACCAAGTGGGCCCCGAAAGTGGATTTCTGCACCATCTGCACTTAGTTACTCATTTTCTGTAAACCTAGGCTACTAGTTTAGTATAAAAACTACTTTTAGAGACTTATTTTATATCTTTTGGAATCATAAAGAGTTCATCATAGTATTGTACACGTTTGGAGGCTGGCCTCACGGCCATGCCTAGACCTTTTTCACTTATGTATTTTCAACGGTAGAGTTTTTACACCCCATAGATTAAGGTGTGGAGCTCTGCTGTTCTTCATGAATTAATGCAATTACTACTGTTTTCTATTCAATTCACGCCTACTTCTTCTCCAAGATATAATCTCGTACTTAAATCAGTTAAGTCAGAATGAAAGTGTGACCCGTGACAATCACCCAATCTTCGTTACTCGCTTAGCCAAGATCCGCGTGCCTGACAACCACAAAGCGGTCTACATGATGTTCAACATAGTCATTGGACGACAACCAGAGTATATTCTCTTGGATATCTAATACACGGGCCGAGTCTGTGAGATTAGTATCTTCATGGTATAGGCTAGAATCATTGGCAGCATTCTTGGGATCCGGAAAGTCTAAACCTTGTCTGTGGTATTCCGAGTAGGATCCGGGATGGGATGACTGTGACGAGCTTCAAACCTGCGAATGTTGGCCGCAAGTGACAGTGTGCAAAAGGATCAATGGATTCTATTCCAACGCTAGTGGGAACCGACAGATGATTAGCCATGCGGTAGCTGTACCTGGTATTTTTCATCCGATACGAGAAATCCGACAGTTGATTAGCCGTGCAGAAACCGTAGAGGACCATTTTCACTGAGAGGATCTTACAGCTTGCCATGCAAGGAGGTAACACATGGTTGGAAGAAGGCAATAGGAAAGCAGAGGTTCAGAAGCAACAAAGCATCTCCATACGCTTATTTGAAATTCCCACCAATGAATTACATAAGTAACTTTATCTTATTTTCTGTTTTATTTATCTTTTAAGTATTCAAACCTCATAACCATTTGAATCCATCTGATTAAGATTTACAAGGATGACCATAGCTTGCTTCAAGCCGACAATCTCCGTGGGATCGACCCTTACTCACGAAAGGTTTATTACTTGGACGACCTAGTGCACTTGCTGGTTAGTTGCACGGAGTTGTGAGAAAAGTGTGAGAAAAGTGTGAGATCACGATTCCGTGTACGATGCGTCCACACAGGCTGCGATGCATCTTCTGTTTGCAGCACTCGCACGCTCCTGTGCGCGCGCATATCCCTCCTCTCTTCCTCCCGTGCGTCCGCACAAGACCTTGTGCGTCCGCACATGTCTTTTCTCTCTTCTCTATTTCTTTCTTTCTTCTTCTTTTCTTTCTTTCTTTTATTTCTTCTTCCTTCCTTCTTTTTCTTCTTTCTGCCCTTCTCTTCTCCGGCGAAACTCTATCACCGTGAGCCTCGCAGTGGATAACACAAGTGTCACTGTTGCCTATGCCTTTCTTTTCTATTCTTCATCTTTTCAATTTTTTTGTTTTAATCTTCCTTTTTATGCTTAATTAGTTGCTTGCTTAATTTTTGTTTTCTTTATTTAACTTTGGCTATTTAGCTTAACTTTTGCTTAATGCTTTATTTGTTTGTTGCATTGCAAGTGTTCAAATTTTGACTTATGGGTTGTTGATGCTTGAATTTTTGCTTGAATTGAGGAATGTGTGTACCGTATACAATGTGTTTGTTTAAATGCCTGAATGAACTTTTTATTTAATTCATATATTGTCATGACCATATGTGTTAGACTAAATCCTTATTTGGCATTCTAATTGTGCACTTTTGAATGATTATAATGCTATTTTGGATTGAAATTTCAATCATGTACTTGATCATTGTCTTGAGTTACTAGCACCAAGTTGATTTAGAAATTGACTTTTTGTCTCTTATTTGGTGAAATTTTTAACAAGTACACATTGAATTTAGTGAATTGAATGGAATTGCTTGTTCATCATGGTTTTTAAGTCAATATAATCACATCACAAGGTATTTGCTCTTTGTTAATGCTTGGCATTTGTTTGAGTTGACTTGACTTGATTCTTATCAAGACTTGTCACTTTTTGTAAAAAGCACCTTCTCATGAGATTATTTGATTATTCTTAAGGATGAATAGGTAGTTCTCTTCATCATTGCATTGGTTATTATTGGTTGTGCTATTTTATATCAATTTTGCTCTTTCACTTGCACAACTTTAATTTCCAATAATTTCCTACATTCAATTCACTCTTGTAGCTGCCTAAGTTTGCATGTGCTTGAATGACACTTATCCCTTACTTGCATCTTAGGCCACTTAATTGAGGAACTCATTCTCACTTTTTGATTGTGTGGATGCTACTTTAACCGGCCGTTGTGTGTATTCCACACCACTATGCAACTTACTCAATTAGATGCTTAATTAATCTCTCCTTTACCCTTTTGTGTTACCTGCCCTATGATTCTAATTATACTATCTCCATTCTTTTTGAGGATGAGACATAACGGCAAGGAGCCGAGAAAGGAGGAGGACACCAAGGAGCTACCGAGAATGCATTGAACTCGGTGGTTTCCACACCACCCAAGCCCCCGCATCCGTCAGCTGAAGATGGAGCACCTTAGAGACATTTCCCCCGGATTGTGTTTGTGCACGGAGGACCGTGCAACACTTAAGTGTGGGGAGGATTCGTCATTTTGGGGTGTAAACTTTCTTTTCCCGAACACTTTGCACTTTATTTTTGTTTTCTTTTATTATGTTCCTTGTAGATATTTGGAGTATTTTTTATTGTTGCATTGCATTTTCTTCATAGTTTATAGTTATTACATTTTGCATCTTTTGCATGGTATATATTTTATAGATAGAAATTGTGATTGGATGATGTGAATAGCATAGTGCCTAGTTCAATTTTGTCTTAATTGTTCATGTTATTTTTTTTTTTTTTTTTGCGATGTTAAAAATTAGGAATAGAACTAGAAAATTTTTGAAAAAAAAATTGCATCCATCACAACATACATACATACATACATATAGGAAATAATTTTGGTGAAAAACAACAAAGGTTTCCAATATTTTTGTTTCTTTTTGGGCATTCTATTGAATTGATTTGGAAAATTATTTTTAAACTTGCTTGAATGAATTTTTGTGGAACATAGAAGAGGAAAGAACAAAATGCCTTGTGAGTTTTTGAGCTTTAATGAGTGGTTACACATTCTAACCACTAATTTTGTTCATAGTGTGATTTTTCTCCTTCTATGATTGTGATATTGCTTTTGATTGATTCTTTATTTCTAATATTTGATGTTGTGATTGCATTTAGTATGATTGAGGCCATCTTGAATTAAGCTTACTCACCCATATAGCCTTATCCTTGCATCTACCCTTGTTAACCCCTTTTAAGCTTTTTAATCCCCTTTGTTCAAATTATAACCACATCAAAAGCTTGAGCGAAAAACCATGAATTACCTTAAATTGCATCTTTGATTAGCTTGGGTTTGAGTGTGTGTGTTAATCAAGTGTAGGGGAATTTGTGGGAAACATTGGTAGTTAGTGCTTTGGGTGTTGAAAATATTTGGAAAAGTGGGAAAATACTCATGCATTCATTACTTAGAAGCATATGCATCTCCTCTTTGTCAATAAAAAAAAAGAAAAAGAAAGAAAGAAAGAAAAGAAAAGAAAAGAAATGATAATAAGTATGTAAATAAAGGATGCATATGTGTGTGAATTAGAAAGAAAAATGCATGAGTGAATGTGAGAAAGATGATAAATGGGTAGTTAGGTTGTTTTGTTATGTACATAGGTTGATATAGGATTAGGTGGGATACTTGAGCTAATCAAAGATCCAATCTATTAGCCCACTTAACCATATTAACCCTACCCTTACCTAAGCCCCGTTACAACCCTAAAAAGACCTCATGATACTTGCATTCATGCATTACATGATTGTTGATTGTTAGATGAAAAGCAAATCCTTGAAAGCATGATTAGAGGAGACTTGAGTGATTAAACCCTAAATACCGAGCGTTGAGAGTGTATACACACCTAGTGAGGGTTCGATCACTCAATTCTATGTTTTCACCCTTCTTATCATGCATTCTTGTAAGTTGCTTCTTTTTTATGAGTTGAATCAATTCTTTAGATTTTGATTGCATTGAGTTATTTCTTTGCCTAGCCTTATATGTCTATACACTTGCTTGGAATTTGATTGTTGCTTTCACCAAATCAATAGGACATTTTATATATATATATATATATATATATATATATATATATATATATATATATATATATATATATATATCTTGCCCTTTTATCCTTCTCCTTTGTATGTGTTTAGCATGAGGACATGCTATTGTTTAAGTGTAAAGAAATTGATGAATCCACATTTGATGATATATTTTGGCTATAATTGGATGGATTTCATCACATAAACTCACACTTATTCACCAAAATAGCATACTTGTGTGTTTGATTTCTAAATTGAGCCTAAATGTTAAAACATGTATTTTTGTACTTAAATTGAGCAATTTAATCTCACTTTTATTCCATTCGATGCCGTGATATGTTTGTTGAGTGATTTCAGGTCCTAGCGGCAAGAATGGGTTGGTAGAAGTGGAAGAAAGCATGCAAAAAGGGAGAAAACATGAAGAAAACAAAGGAGAAGCACACAGTCATGCTTGTGTGCGCACAAGTATGCGTGCATACACACAAGGAGGAAATTAGCATGCGTGCGTGTGCACAACCCTTTGTGCGTACGCACAGGTGAAAATTCAGCGAAGTGTGCGGACGCACACATCTGTGCGGCCGCACAGGTCCCAACACGTGACTCACTTAATGGAAATCACTGGGGGCGATTTTTGGGCTTCCAGAGCCCAGTTTTTGGACCTTCTGAAGCTGATTCTTCATATATTAGACAAGGCCTCACTCCATGTGAAAGGGGGGAGCAATTAGGGCTAGTTTTGCATCATGTAGTTTATTTTCTAGAGAGAGAAGCTCCCCCTTCTCTCTAGAACCTCAGATTTTTAGTTTAATTTCCTTGTAATTTCTATGTTTAATTCTTGTTTTGATCTAGTTTCTTCTACCTTTCTTTACTTTATTGTCTTAATCTCTTTAGTTTATCATGTTAATTTCTCATTTTAGTTGTCTTTTATGTTCATGCACACTCTTGTCACTTTAATTTATATTCAATTCAATTTTATGTTTCATGTTATTTATTGCTTTATTGAGTTGCTATCTTTATTTTCCTTGCTTAGTAGTTGTAGCATTTATTAATTCTTGTCATTTTACCATGCTTTCTTTACATGTCCACCAAGTATTTGACAAAATGCCTGGTTAGGATTTTGCTTAGTTTTTCTAACTCTTGGTTGAGAAATTGTGTGGTTTGGGTGAACTTGAGTGGTGGATGTCCATTCCACATTGTGTGAGGGTTGTTAATTAATTTGGTTTCCCTTGACTCTAAGTGACCCACTAGTGTTGACTTAGGACTTAGGGATTGAGATTAATTATGCCTAGTTGACTTATCCTCGATGTAGGATTGACTAATTGGGATTAATTCACACACAATTACCATGTTTGTGGTCCACAACTAGGATAGGAATCCTTAATTACCCACTTCTTGCCAAGAGTCCTTTCTAGCTTTTAATTTCCATTTTCATTGCCTTTACTTACCTTCATTTAATTTCTCGCATGTTAAGTTACCTTCTTGAATTCTAATTTCTTGCTATTTTAATTCCCTTGCTCTTGCTTGCAATCATCCAACCCCATTTCTCTCATAGCCAATAATGAACATTTCATTACAATTCCTAGGGAGAACGACCCGAGAGTTTAATACTCTCGGTTAATTTTGTATTGATGGTGACATTTTCATATTAAAATTTGATATTGGTCAATTGTTGGGTTTGGAACTATACTTGCAACGCCGATCTTATTTTGAGATAAATTCCAAACCTATGCTTTTGGTCATTGTCAATGAGCTCTCAGTTATAATATTATTCTTCTATATCTATATGTATATTTTCTCTTCTTAGTGTCATAATGCCTCGCCACCATTGATTTACGACTTAAGCGTAAAGGTGTATGTGGTAGGGTGTTACATACTGTCGAATGGTGGCTGGATCTGCAGTAGCGGGTAGCCTGGCATATGCTGTACTCGGTCCCTAAGGTATGTCAGCTTGATGGAAAATGACTCTTTCCTTTGCATCCCCTGCTACTGAGTATGAGGAGGTTTAGCACCAATGAGCTCCTCTACCCACTCCTAGGTCGGGTGCTGGTACCATGTCTGGAAGTCATGCAAGCACCCACCCACTGGCTCTCCGTGTGTGCTTAACCCAAGGTGATACGCAACATCCTATAGGGTGATGGTGCACTCACCCCAAGGTAAGTGGAAAGTATGGGTTTCTGGATGCCGAATTCCACGAATGTAGTAATTAGAGGGTTATCAAGCATAAAGTCCTTGAACTACACCGTGTCGCTAAACCTAACCTTCCTCTAGTAAGGGAGAATGGTGTCCAGTGGTACAAGAGTGTGGCTAACTCACCTAGAGAGTAGTAAGCGAGGCCTCTGTTAAAATAAAATATTTTAAATAAAAAAATCTATGTGATATATGATATATTCAAAATCAAAAGTAAAAATTTAAATTTCGAAATAAAAAGATAAAAATTATGATAAACAATTATTTTGTAAACATTATAACTATTATTCAGTAAAATAAGTTATCCACCATATTCAAAATCAAAATAAGAAATTTAAAATTTAAAATAAAGAAATAAAAAACGTAATAAATATTTAATTTATTTCCCATTTCTTTACTTATTATTCTTTAAAATAATTTAAATTAACTAATAAATCTCTTTTGAGAAATTAATTTCCTAAATCACACATTTAAAAATTTTATTTGCTAAAATTAAAACTAATACTCAGCGGAGCAACTCAATAACAACATATTTCACTACCTAACAAAAGTTAATCTGCCAACTAACCTATTTTATGTTACCAAAATATAAGCTACTCTAACCATGTATAACAATACTAATTCTATAAAAGTACCCTAACTATAACTATGTGCTTATTTATTTAAAAGAGAAAAATAACAACACTAACCTGATGGTCGATTGCTCCCGCAATGTGCCGTGTCGTATTCAGCCGATTGATGTCATCATCTCGTACATCTACGTGAGCCATAATGTTCGAGTACCTTGACGTTGGGATTTTATGGTGGTAAAGAATTTTATAAAACAGTCGCGTTGTAGATATAGTCTCTAAACCAACAGAAATCCCTTCGTACAAACGTTTTAGTTGTCACAAGTAACAAACCCCTAAATAAATTGATAACCGAAGTATTCAAACCTCGGGTCGTCTTCTCAAGGAACTGCAAGGAAGTATGTTCTTATTATTGGCTATGGGGATTGTAAATTGGGGTTTTGAGAATGAGGAGCAAGTAATTTAAGTGGCAATTAAAGTAAATGAAGAACAAGTAATTTAAATAGCAAGTGAAATAAATAAATGACTGTAAATAAACTTTTGGCAAGATATGAAAAATTAGAGGTCCTATCCTGGCTATCCTTATCAATGATGATAATAATTGAATCTTAATTCCACTTTGTTAGCCTTTACTAAGATAAAGGAAGGTCAAGGGATTAATTGGATTGATCTTTGGATCCTATTTTATTTTCTAAGAAAAGATTGGGATTCTTGAAGCTCAATTCAATTAACAAAGATAACAATTATCAAGCATGTTTGAGTTTGATAACTCCTGCGTTACTGATTTCTTAACCAAAAGCAAAAGGAGAAAAGTAAATCTACTGGAATAAGAATGTCTTCAGATTGGGAATAATTGTAACTAATAAATAAAAGAAAGCAATATTAACTGAAATACCTCAAATAACATTAATCCAAAATAATAATCTGTAACATGAAAGAATTCATAAATTAAATTGCAAAAGTAAATAATCAACTAAAGTAATGAATAAAAGTAAAAGAGAAGCTTAAAGTAAAGGAACATTAAACCTGGGATCGAGAGTCACTCCCAAACTAAGAGAAATCCTAAATCCTAATCCTAAAAGAGAGAGAGAATCTCTCTCTAAACTAAATCTAAATCATGAAAACTAAAACTAAAGTCGTCTCTCTATGAATGGATGCATTCCCTCACTTCATAACCTCTGGTCTACGCCTTCTGGACTTGGATTTGGGCCAAAAAGGGCTTCAGAAATTGCTGGGAGCGTTTTCTGCAATTTCTGGTGCGTGGCCTCTGTCACGCGTCCGCGTGGATCACGCGGTCGCGTCATTCGGAGCTTTTCTTGTCACGCGGTCGCGTCAGTCATGCGGCCACGTCATATGTGTTTTGCTTAAGGCGCGCGGTCGCGTCAGTCATGCGGCTGCGTCGCTGCTTCTTCGCGCTTGGCATGCGTCCGCGTCGCCCATGCGATCGCATGGATGCCAGTTTCTTCACAAACTCCGTTTTATACTTTCCTTCCATTTTTGTATGCTTCCTTTCCATCCTTTAAGTCATTCCTACCTTAGAAGATCTGAAACTACTCAACACACTAATCACGGCATCGAATGGAAATAAAGGTAATTAAAATAATTAATTTTAAAGCATAGGAAACATGTTTTTCACATACATCACATAATGAGGAAGGGAAAGTAAAACTATGCAATTAATATGAATAAGTGGGTGATTGAATAAATCACTCAAACTAAGCACAAAATATATCATAAAATATGGATTTATCATACCTCAAGAATATCAAGAAAAATGTCCAAACGAGGGAGAAAGGAAGTCAAAGAGAGTGTGAAAGTGACATGAGTCATGCTGCAAACGACTTTCTTATAAAGGCATGGATCTTGCTTATCTCGTTTATCGTATAAATGAACTAATTTTACGCATATCTCGTTTACACTGTAAACCAGATAATTCCCTTGTCACAATATAGGTACAAACGTGATACGTGTATGTCGAAACGTATTTTATCCGATTTTCGGTGTAAACGAGATATATTCAATCTCAATTTGTTTACAATGTAAACGAGATAAGTAGAAAGATATAAATTGGTAAATACGCTACAAATTATCTATATCGATAAATAAAATAATTAAATTATTTATTAAAAAAATCCTAATTTAGTCATATGGCAGTATAAGTTTTATTTTTATTATCCACTTTCAAATTCTTTTTGTACAAAAAACTTAACTAATTAAATTTAAAAATTAAAATTATATTTTAATCTGTTAATTTGTAATAGAAACATCATAAAATAGTAGATTAATAATAAGTCATTACGATATCAATATTTATATATAAAAACAATAGAGAATCAAACCCAGTATTTTCATTTATATTATTTATAACTTATTTAATAACTAAATTATAATTTTTTTTGTGTTTATTTTTGTTTCGAGGGTTATCTAAAATTGGGTTGTCTTTGGGCTTGAATGTGAGGTTTAAACTCCTTTTAAGGCAGCATCCAACTTCTGCTGATACCGAGGTGGCGCCATTCGAGTTCCTCGTGAGGAGGTGGGAGTGGTACTTGTAATGGACTCCAATGCTTAAGTTAGCAAGGGTTTAAAGTAGGTTTTTAGTAGATTAGGTTCTGAATATATCCAAGGGTGTCAGTATATTTATAGTAGAATAGATAACCACCACTTAAAGTAGTTCCACCTTTAATGATAGATGATCATTCCCTTTTTCTAGAAAAGTTTTTGAGATCTCCATTCTAGATGAGTGGGAGATATCTTAAGAGTTGGTTACTTATTTAGATAAGTATGGTGTTGTTGCCGTATCCGACCTCTATGAAGTTGGGTAAGGGTGAATGAGGTCAGACCACTTAAGTGGGCTATTATTTATTTTGGGCCTGGCTATATTTATGAGCAAGGTATGAATCGTGCCCCTGCTTGAGTCCGAGATTTATGAAGTCAAACTCGAGCGTTCGTAGGTCATGTTATTTCTCGATGCGCTTAGTACATTACGTCAGGCATACCGCCTTTTGGGGACTAAGTCGGGTACCCGACATATTTTTATAAAAATTTTGAAGCGTCACATATTTTCGTAGTCTTCGTATGTTACTCTATATTTACCTTGGAAAATGTGCACGCCATAAATGCGGGGGCGTGAAATGACTCCTTTGCCCCTAGTATCTTATAAATATTCAAACCCTTTCTCTTTCTTCTTTTTACGCTTCTTCTGAAACATTTTTGATCGTCACTCTTCCTTTCTTCAAACTTTTCACTTTTTTCAACACAAATTTTCAAGGTTTCTTTCTCTTGAATCCTTGCTTTGCATGAAACATTCGTATTTTTGCTGTTTTCGTGCGCTCTTTTCGCTTCACGTTCCCTCAAGATTAGTTCTTTTAACCTTTGAACTTCATTTTTTGTATTCTTGTTCTGGATGATGTGCTTCTATTTATTTTTATTTCTTTGGAGATGATTCTTTGTATGTTTGATGATTCTGCATTATGTTCGAAAATCGAGTTTGAAAAGTATCTTCTTTCTTGGATTTTAACGGTTGTTGTCGCTGTGAATATGAGTGTGGGATTTTGCTCTATGTTGCCCCCAAATAGTACCTTTTTATCTTATTAAATATGGTGCCATTTTTGTACTTAGTAGTGTGGTATGTTTGTTTGGTATACCAGAGTTTGTAAGAGCCATAATGTTCTTTGGTATTGTTGAAGACGACCCGACCTCTTGCAACTTTGTTCTCAATGCTTATGTTTTGTTCGACTTATAGTGATGTTTTTTTTGTTGTATTGTAAGTATAGCTTTTATGTCTCGTTTGGTAATTCACAACATGTTATCTAAAGTCCCGTCCGACCTAACCTAGGTAGATATATCCGTTCTTTCTTCCGTTCCTGTTATTGATAACGAGTACTCTGAGACCTTTCTAAACATCATAGGTTATGTCTAAATCATGAAGATGAGAGGAAATATGAGATTGTGGTTACCGATCTTGAAGAAATGATTTGTTTTCCCCGACTTGATAAGTTGGAACGCCACTTTATATACGTGTATGATTGTTTTTTCACATAATTGGGAGTTAGCCTTCCTTTTTCCTACTTTGAATCCGAGGTCCTTAAGCTCTGTAATGTTGCCCCTTTCTAGCTTCATCCCAACTCTTAGGATTTTTTGAAAATTTATCAACTTCTTTGTCGTGAACTTGACGTCCTTCCTTCTGTTAAAGTTTTTTTTTACATTTTTGTTCTTACAAAACCCTTTAACTCTAAGAATCAGGGGTGGGTTTCCTTCCGAGCTGTTCAAGGGAGGAAGGTCTTTGCTTTTTTTGATGATTCTTTCCACGATTTCAAAAATTATTTCTTTAAAATTCGATTTTTTAAGGGTGTCTGACCTTTCTTTTTGGATGAGAGGGATGAGGCCCTTTTTCCCTTGTATTGGGAGGAGAACTGACAGTTGTTAGGTATGGTTTGGATTACTTGGATGAGGATAAGGAGAGTGTAGTCACCTTATTTCAGGAGTGTTGGGGCCAAGCTCCTGATCTAGATACCAAGAAGTATTTAGGAAATCCAAACCAAATAACGTCCAAGCTAGGTAGCAATTCTTTTAAATTTTCTAGTAAAATTTTACTTATTATTTTGTTGGCTAATGTAATATGACTTTAATGTCGTGCAGAAAAGATGGTTAGGAAGTAGGCAGCTATGAAAACTCTTTGTTCGGCAAAGAAGAAAGTTGTTGCTCGAAATATACAATTGAAAGAGGCCGGCGAATTGGGCGACTTGTCTTCTCCCTCCAAGTGAGACTCGGGCGCTTCTACCTCTACTAAGGTTACTCCTGATCTAACTCCTCCTCCTTTTACTCCTCTTGTTGATACTGGTAATCAATCGATACCCCTCGCACCTCCTTTTCCTGAGTCCAAGCCTAAGAAACATAAGACCTTGGAGTCGGAAAGTGTGTACAACCAACGCTTTGATGTCATGACCTTTTGTAAAAAAAAATGTCTTTTCTTATAGTAATATTAGTATGGATGATGTTTCCTTCATAAACCCCCTTCAAGTCTTGGCCTGAGGTGGGAAAAGAACTACCAAGGTGTTTCGTGCTATTAAAGCAACTGGAAGAGACTCCCTTGGGTGTCACTCAGTGATCTTTGGCTAACCTGAAGGCTGAGGTGGCATCTTTGAGGGAGACCAAGTTGGAATTGAAGAAGGAGTAGGGGGTCCTTCAATCCAACCTTGACATATCCCGGGAAAGAGTGAAGCAGTCTGAAGCCAATTATGCTGTCTGAGGACTTAAAAAAGAAAGCTGAAGAAAATTATACTAAAATTTTTGGGAAAAATCTTGACTTGGTAGATGAAGTCACCAAGCGGAGGAAAAATATGCTAATCTAGAATGGGTTATAGCTCAAGGAATGGATGAGTTGGCTAAGAACTTGAAGGCGCTATTCCGAGTTATAGCTCTTGAGGTGGACCTCTTCGTCATTAGTCCTGACAACATTGTGGTGGATGGGAAGATTGTCCCAACGCTAGAAGATAAAGAGGACACTCCTATGCCCAACCAAAGACTTCGAAAGTCTGAGTTGAGGGAGCTCCTCAAAGCTTTCTAATTCGGATGGCCGATGAGCCTATTCCTTCGCAAAAATTCTCCCAACCTCCATTATGTAGCCTGAAGATACTTCTAACATGACTTCTAGTGAGTAAATCCCTCCTCCTTAATTTCAATTTCAAAGTATTTGGATGGTCCGGCCTGTGGGTCTTTATGAACAATTTGATTTTGTAATGGTTGAAGTTGGAACAATCTTTCTTTTTATTTTGCTACTAAAACAAAAAACTTTCCCCACTATTTTTAATATGTGGTAGCTTTCTGCATGGATGAATATTTCTTTAATCAATCCTTCTTGACGTGGCGTAGCTAGTTTCTTTAGTCTTTTTTGACTTGGAAAAACATTTAAGTCACTTGACAACTTTTGATACGAAATTTGTTGAGTCACTTAAGATGTCGGTAAAAGTAGGTCGACCACTACATTGGGCCTTTTCCGACGAGACTATTTTCCCTTGGTTAATCTTGTTTTGACTTTAAATAATCTTTTATCAAGTTACTTTTGCGATTTGTTTTAGGCCCAACTCTTTAAGTTTCAACGAGGTCGGAGCACGATTTGCTTATATAACTTCTTACACTAATTTGTACCTCGTCGCTTCATCTTGCCGACCACCTAGGTCGAACAATTATTTTTGCGATTTTTCGAGCTTAAATTAGTGCGTTTGAATGAGAAAATTAATGAGAAAAGGAACTATCAGTAATAAAAATTGATTTACATAAGTGTTCTTGCTACTAATATTTTTATTACCCTTAGCCCTTGCTATGGTACCTCGTTAAAACCCCCTTAAAAAAAAACCCTTCTCGGAAAAAAACCACGAAGTCAGGAAAAAGAGTACACCAAGGTGCACTTTCTAACTATAGTACCTTTTCAAGTTACATGCATGCCACGACCCTTGGAGCTCGTTTCCCATCAAGTTAGATATTTCGTAGTAACCCTTTCCTAAGAATTTGGTGATCTTGTAAGGTCCTTTTCAGTTTGCAGCCAACTTTCCTTCACCCGACTTTTGTGTTCCAATATCATTTTGGATTAGTATAAGGTCGTTTGTGACAAAACAACTTTTGATGACTTTTTTATTATACCTTAGGGCCATTCTTTGCTTCAATAATTTTCCTTTTATCCGAGTTTGTTCTCGGACTTCTGGGAGGAGATCAAGTTCTTTCTTTTGAGCTCAAACATTTTTTACTTCATCATAGAATTTAACTCCTGGAGATTCTTCAGTGACTTCTATAGGTATCGTGGCTTCTATGCCATAAGCAAGTCAGATAGGAGATTCCCTAATTATTGAGTGTAGGGTTGTCCAATATGCCCATAAGACTTGAGGGAACTCGTAAGCCCATTCTCCCTTTGCGTCTTTGATGAGCGAATAATTTATACCCTTTTTGGCATTGTTTTTAGGTAGTTTCTAATATATTTTAGTTATTTTTTATTATATTTTTATTAGTTTTTATGCAAAAATCACATTTCTGGACTTTACTATGAGTTTGTGTGTTTTTTTGTAATTTCAGGCATTTTCTGGCTAAAATTGAGGGACCTGAGCAAAAATCTGATTCAGAGGCTGAGAAAGGACTGCAGATGCTGTTGGATTCTGACCCTTCTGCACTCGAAGTGGATTTTCTGGAGCTATAGAAGCCCAATTGGCACGCTCTCAATTGCGTTGAAAAGTAGACATCTTGGGCTTTCTAGAAATATATAATAGTCCATACTTTGCCCAAGATTTGATGACCAAACTGGCGTTCAAACGCCCACGAGAGACCCTTTTCTAGCGTAAAACGCCAGAACTGGCACCAGAACTGGAGTTAAACGCCCAAACTGGCATCCAAGCTGGCGTTTAACTCTAAAAATAGCCTATGCACATGTAAATCTCAATGCTCAGCCCAAGCACACACCAAGTAGGCCCCGAAAGTGGATTTCTACACTATCTGCACTTAGTTACTTATTTTCTATAGTCCTTAGTAACTAGTTTAGTATAAATAGCACTTTTTACTATTGTATTCGCATATCTAGCTTATGCCATTTTTCACATTTAGGAGGCTGGTCATTCGGCCATGCCTAGACCTTTTTCTTTTATGTATTTTTTCAACAGTGAAGTTTCTACGCCTCATAAATTAAGATGCGGAGCTCTGCTGTTCTTCATGAGTTAATGCAAGTACTATTATTTTTCTTTCAATTCACGCTTACTTCTTCTCCAAGATATACTCTCGTACTTAATTCAGTTAAGTCAGAATGAGGGGGTGACCCGTGACAATCACCCACTATCTTCGTTACTCGCTTAGCCAAGATCTGCGTGCCTGACAACCACAAGCGGTCTACATGATGTTCAACGTAGTCATTGGACGACAGCTAAAGTATATTCTCTTGGGTTTCTAATCCACAGACCGAGTCCGTGAGGTTGGAACCTTCGTGGTATAGGCTAGAACCAATTGGCAGCAATCCTGAGATCTAGAAAGTCTAAACCTTATCTGTGGATATGGGAAGGGATGACTGTGACGAGCTTCAAACTCACGAATGTTGGGCGCAGTGACAGTGTGCAAAAGGATAGAGAGATCCTATTCCAATGCTAGTGAGAACTGACGGATGATTAGTCGTGCGGTAGCTGTACCTGGTATTTTTCATCCGAGAGGATCATACAGCTTCCCGTGGAAGGGAGCACGCATGATTGGAAGAAGACAATAGGAAAGCAGAGGTTCAGAAGCAACAAAGCATCTCCAAACGCTTATCTGAAATTCTCACTAATGAAATACATAAGTATCTTTATTTTATTTTATGTTTTATTTATCTTTTAATTATCAAAACTCATAACCATTTGAATCCTCCTGACTAAGATTTATAGGATGACCATAGCTTGCTTCAAGCCGACAATCTCCGTGGGATCGACCCTTACTCACATAAGGTATTACTTGGACGACCCAGTGCACTTGCTGGTTAGTTGTGTGGAGTTGTGAAAAGTGTGATCACAATTTCGTGCATCAGTCTTGTAGTCGGTGCTTCAGCCCGGTCAACACAACTTTGTTTGCAACTTCTACTTATCCGTTGGCTTGGCGGTATTTCACCGACACTGGTACTTAATTTTAAGGTTTGCCACCAAGCTTCTAAATATTGAATAAGTGAATTGAGTTTCATTGTTCGCGGTGATGGAGTGTGGGACTCCAAACTAGGTGACAATATTTTTTGTAGAGAAACTTTCGACTTCTTTGGGCTGTGACGATTGCTAGAGGTTTTTCCTTGATCCACTTAGTGAAATAATCAATACCCACTATGAGATATTTTACCTGTCTGGGTGCCTGTGGGAATGGACCGAGGAGGTCTAAGCCCTATTTTGCAAATGGCCAAGGTGAGGTGATGTTAATGAGCTCTTTTGGAGGTGCCATATGGAAGTTAGAATGATTTTAACAAGGCATGCATTTATTAACAAAGTCGGCTGCCTCCCGTTGTAAAGTCGGCCAAAAGAAGCCGGCTCGGATCACCTTTCTAACTAGTGATTGTGCTCCCAAGTGGTTTTCGTTAGTCTTGGTGGTCGGGACACACTTTAGCAGAGGTGTAGATACTCCTCTTCTATAGAAAATATTTTGAACCAAGGTGTAGTTTTGTTCTTCTTTTATGAGCCTCCTTGCTTCTCTTTCTTCTCTAGGGGTGATATCGAATTTAAGGTATTCGACAATAGGGTCATCCATCCTAGGCTTAGATTGGAGATAGCCATTGTGCCTGACTTGTCGACTTCCTTGAGCATAGATGGTGTGTGGAGAGTTTCCTAGATCAAACTTCTATTTTGTCCCTTGGCTTGGTGTTGGCCAACTTGGAGAGGGCATTAGCTAGGATATTGGATTCCTGAGCTATATGTTGGGCCTCTGCCTCAGGAAATTCAGCTAGTTATACCAGTGTTTCTTCCAAGTACTTCTTCATGTTGGGATCTTTGGCCTGATAAGTCCCATTTACCTGAGAGGTTATCACTTGAGAATCGCTATACACGATCAACTTTATTGTCCCGACCTCTTTGACTAGCTTCAAGCCAGCAAGTAATGCTTCGTACTCTGCTTGATTATTGGAGGCCGAAAACTCAAATTTTAATGAAAGCTCTATCCGAGTTCCTTCTTCAGTCTCCAGGATGACTTCTGCTCCACTTTTAGCTTTATTGGATGATCCATCCACATATTAATTCCAAGCTGTAGGACTTCCCTGGGTTTCGGTGTACTCGGCCACGAAGTTCGCGAGGAATTGGAATTTTATTGCTGTCTGAATTTCATTCCTAAAGTTGAACTCAGACAATTTGATGGCCCATTATAGCATTCGACCTGCAGTGTCTGTCTTTTAGAAGATATGCTTCATGGGTTGATTAGTTTGTACTTTTATGGTATGAACTTGGAAATAAGGTCGGAGCCTTCTAGAAGTGAGCACAAGGGCATATGCAAACTTCTCTATTTTCTAATAGTTTAGTGCTTCCTGTTCTCATCTTCTTGGACTAAAGTTGAGGCTATGACCCTACTTGCAACTACTAAGTACAACACGAGTTCTTCCCCTAGAACAGGTCAGGTGAGTATTGGTGGCTGACTCAGAAAGTTTTTGAAGTCTTGAAAAGTTTGCTCGCATTTCTGAGTACATTCAAATTGGCGTCCTTTCTTAAGTATTGAGAAAAGCGATAGAGATTTCAAGGCTGATCCCGCCAAGAATCTGGATAGGGCTGCTAACCTTCCATTTAATGGTTGGACTTCCTTGAGACAGGTCGAGCTTTTTATCTCGAGAATTGCTTTGCATTTGTCCGGGTTGGCTTTGATGCCCTTTTGGGTGAGCATAAAGCCTAGGAACTTCCTAGCTTCTACTGCAAAGGTACATTTTGAGGGATTTAGTCTCATCCCGTGTTTTCTAATTGTGTTGAATACCTCAGACAAGTCGGCCAAGAGGGTGGCATCCTCTTTTGTTTTGACAAGCATGTCGTCAATGTAGACTTCCACCAAGTTACCGAGGTGAGATGAAAACACCTTATTCATTAGCCGTTGATAGGTGGCTCCAATATTTTTAATCCAAAAGGCATTACTGCATAACAATAGTTGCCCTTTGGGGTGATAAAAGGAGGTCTTTTCTTAGTCCAACTTATACATCGAGATTTGATTGTACCCCAAGTATGTATCCATAAAAGACAAGTATCGATACCCTGAAACTGAATCCAGCAAGGTATCAATGTTGGGAAGTGGGTATGGGTCTTTAGACAAGCTTTATTGAGGTAGGTATAATCGACACACATTCTCTACTTTTTGTGCTATTTTTTCACGAGTACCACGTTAGCTAGCAACAAAGGGTATTTCACCGCTCTTGTGAATTTGACTTCTAATAAAGCTTGTACTTGCTCTTCCACAACTTGTGCTCTTTCAAGGCCAAGCTTTCGTCATATTTGTTGAACAAGTCGTGAGTCGGGGTAGACAGCAAGCTTGTAACTCATGAGGTCAGGGTGTATCCCAGACATGTCAGAGGCTTTCCAAGCAAAGAGGTCAGAGTTTTGATGTACGAGCTTAACGAGATCTATTTTTAATCTTTATCCAGGTTAGCTCCTATGCTTGTTATTTTCTTTGCTTGATCTCCGATTTCAACCTCTTCGGTCTTTCCACTAAGTTGCGGTCGTAGTTTTTCTCGAGCTCGGACACACCCAGTTCAATGGTATTGACTTCTTTTTCCTTGATAGTTTCCCATAGATTCAAGCATTCATTATAGCATTTTCGTGCCGACTTCTAATCTCCTCTTATGGTAGCAATTTTCTCTGATGTCGGGAATTTCATGCAGAGATGAGGAGTGAAAACGACCATAGCTAGTCAGTTCAAAGTTGTCCGACCTATCAATGCATTGTATGCTGATGCCATGTCAACCACAATGTAGTCTATATTCAAAGTTTTGGACTTCAACCCCTTACCAAAAGCGGTATGCAAGGAGATGAAACCGAGATGTCAAATGGTCATGTCTTCTAACCCAAAAAGATTGTCGGGATAGAATCTTAATTCTTTTTCTTCTAGCCCTAGCTTGTTAAAAGTAGGTTTGGATAAGATCTCAGCCGAGCTCCCCTGATCTACTAGAGTTATGTAGAGATTTGCATTGGCAAGTATCATTGTAATCACAACAGGATCGTCATGCCCTGGGGTTACTCCTTAAGCATCTTCCTTGGTGAATGAGATTGTGGGTAAATGGAAATTTCATATTTTTCACCGACTTGATAGACTTGTTTTAGATGTCTTTTACGAGAAGATTTAGTTACCTCTCCTCTTGCAAATCCTCTAACTATCATGTGAATGTGCCTATCAGGGGTTTGTGATGGCCAATCTCGTCGACCTCTATCTTTATCACCCCTCTTCCTTTTTCCTGGATTGTCTGATCTCTCTACAAAATATCTTTCTAACGACCTTCTCTGACCAGTTTTTCTATCACATTTTTCAAGTCGTAGGAATCATTGGTGAAATGCTCATATAGTTTGTGATACTCACAGTATTCCGTGCGATTTCCAGCATTCTTATTCTTGATGGGATGAGGGCCTGTGAGTTTTTCAGTGTGGCAAATCTCCCTGTAGATGTCGACAAGAAAAACTCTGAGCGGGATGTAATTATGGTATCTTCTGGGCTTGTCCGAGTTCTATTCATCCTTTTTCTTTGCTTCTTTATCTTTATCTCGAGCTTGATAAGGAATGTTTTACTTTGGAATTGGCTCTCTAAGTCGGGAATTCTCCTCCACGTTGATGTATTTTTTTGCCCGTTCTTGTACTTTATACAGAGAGGTCAGATGTCGCTTGGATATAGATTGAGGAAATGACCCTTCTCTGAGGTCGTTAACCAAACCCATTATCACTGCTTCTACGGATAAATTTTGAATCTTTAAGCAAGCTTTGTTGAACCTTTCCATATAAGCTCGGAGAGTTTTTCCAACTTCTTGTTTAACCCTTAGGAGACTTGGAGCATGCTTGACTTTGTCCTATTGAATTGAGAATCTGGTGAGGAACTTCCTTGCCAGATTGTCAAAACAGGTTATTGACCTAGGTGCTAAGCTATCAAACCACTTCATTGCTGCTTTGGTTAATGTCTTCAAAAAGCCTTGCAACGGGTTGCATCGGACACGTCGGCCAGGCACATCCGAATTTTGAAGTTACTGAGGTGGTGTCTTAGGTCGGTTGTTTCGTCATAGAGGTCCATGTTGGGGCTTTTAAAATTTATGGGGACCGTAGCTCGCATGATCTCTTCTATGAATGGATCTTCTTTCCAAAAGGGCTTTCCTCCTGATCAGCACGGTTGCTCCGACTTCGAAGGTCGACCTCGAGTTTCAAGAGCTTTTCTTCTAGTTCTCTTTGTCAGTGTACCTCATTTCACAATTCTCTTTTAGCTTCTCTTTGTCGCTCGGTCTCCTGTTCAAGTAGCTCTAATCGGCTTTGGTACCCATGTACGAGTCCCATGATCTCGGTTAGATGCGGGGGCTCTTCATTCTTTAGTGGATATATTTCTGAATTGATTCTCCTTGGTGGATGATTTTCCAATGTTCCCTCCCCATTAGGACCACTCGCTTTTATCATGTCGTGGAGGTATCATAAGTGCTCGGTCATCAATATGAGGTTCTAGTTTCAACTCAGACGTCGTGTGACCGTCTTCAAACTGATTATCTACCGTGATTGGATTTAAACTTCTAGGTCCCTAGCAATGGCGCCAATATTCCAAAGATTACCTGAAACTGGATTGCTTTTGGACCTGAACGTGAGGTCCAAACACCTTTTAAGGCAGCGTCCGACTTCTGCTGGTGCCGAAGTGCCACCGTCCAAATTTCTTGTGAGGAGGTGAGGGTGGTACCTACAAGGGACTTCGATACTTAAGTTAGCAAGGGTTTAAAGCAGGTTTTTAGTAGATTAGGTTCTGAATATACCAAAGGATGTTAGTTTATCTATAGTAGAATAGATAATCACCTCTTAGAGTTGTTTCATCTTTAATGATGGATGATCATTCCTTTTTTCTAGGAAAGTTGTTGAGATCTCCCTTCTAGATGAGTGAGAGATATCTTAAGAGTTGCTTACTTATTTAGATAAGTATGGTTGTACTGCTATCGCCGTGTCCGACTCTGTGAGATCGGCTAGGAGTGAATGAGGTCAAACCTCTTAAGTAGACCATTATTTATTTTAGGCCTGGCTATATTTATGGGACAGGTATGAACAATTGTGTTACATAAAAAATGGTTAAAAATGCGGCTTATTAACACTCAACAGTTTTGAATGTATTTTGTTTTTAAAATACTCAATATTGTAGAATTCTTTTTTTTTTGTATTTATCTTATTTTATACATTCAGATGACATACATTATTTTACTATTAGACATAATATAAGACTCATTTCAGATGAATTTTACATTTTGTTTAACAATAAATTAAAAAAGTTTAATAATCAAATTCGTTTCTGAAAGATCAAAACGTAAGTCAAATTAGTCCTTAAAAAATTTTTTTTAGTCGTATTAGTCCTTGAAAGATAAAACGTAAGTCAAATTAGTCCTTCCGTTAGTTAGATAATGACGTGTTACGTTAAGTGCCACGTGGCATGATGACATGGTAGGTTAATGCCACGTGTCACTTGATATGTAAAAAAGTTATTTACAATCAAAATAGTCCCTGAAAATCCAAACGTAAGTAATTTTCATCCCAAAAATTTTAAAAATTAATCAAATTAGTCCTTATATAATTTTTTTTATTTTTTCTTTATAATATTAAATTTAAATAAGGACTAATTTGATAAAAAAATATTTTAAATTTAATATTATGAAAAAAATAAAAAAAATTTATATAAGGACTAATTTGATTAATTTTTAAAATTTTAGGGATGAAAATGACTTACGTTTTGACTTTCAGTAGAGACTATTTTGTAGGGGTGTCCATGGATCGGATCGTATCCGCAGATCCGCGGTAAATATCCGCATCTGATCTGAAAATTGCGGATATGATCCAATCCGCAAATTGATCGGATCGGATCGGATCCGATCCGATCCGCACTCTTTGCAGATCGGATCGCGGATATCTGCTCTACATCCGCGTATCCGATCCGCGGATCCGCATATCCGCACTATAATAATTAAAAAATAAATAAATATATATATGTTTGGTATTATATTTACTTGTTGTATGTTTTAGTTAGTAATTATTATTCATATATTGTATTATTTTATTTTTTTTATTTAGAGAGAGTTTGATTAAAAATATTTTAGGAATAAATAAGTTTAAAAGTATGAAAGAAATATTTTTATCGAATTTTTTTAGATAGAAATATGATTAAAAAGAGAAGGTTTAATTATGCGGATATATCCGATATCCGATCCGCAAATGTGCGGATCGGATCGGATCGGATCCGGCACTAAAACATGCGGATATCATATCCGATCCGATCCGATGGAAATTGTGCGGATCGGATCGAATTTTCGGCCATATCCGATCCGATCCGATCCGCGGACACCCCTACTATTTTTATTATAAATGATTTTTTTATATGTCAATTGACAAATGGCGTGCTAGGTGTCAATGACCTGACACATCAACCAATCATCTTGTGACACATGACATTAAGCTACCATGTCATCATTCCATGTGGCACTTAATGTGACACGTCATTGTCTAACTAACGGAAGGATCAGTTTGACTTACGTTTTATAGGACTAATATGACTAAAAAAATATTTTGAGGATTAATTTGAATTATTAATATTTAAAAGTAAAAAATAAAGGAAAAGTATGGAAAGCTAATAGAATATTTGTACAATGCATATAATAGAGGTTTAGAGAGTATTAGAGATATAGCTATTAGTGTTGAATTCCAAAATTAACTTAAGCTTGACTCAAAAATAAAATATAATATTAAATTATTAAATTAAAAATATATTAATTAAAAATAATAATAATAATAATAAATAATAAATTCTGTTGTGAAATAAAAGATATATATAATAGAGATGTACAAATAGAAGACTCTAGTATTAAAATAATTAGTCCAATAATAATTTATATATATATAATAATATTATATGTTGTAATGTGTATATATATACAAAGATAGAAAGAAGTATTAAAAATAAAGAGAGAGAGAATCGCATCTGTTTATTGTTGCAATCTCAATATAATAAAGATGGTTAATATTGCTATTAATATTATATGTAAAGAGTAATAGAAAATAGAATTTAAAATACTTATAAAATAAAAGAAGAGAAAGAATTGTAGTAGAAATATAAGAAGAAGAGTATTTGATTGCAGCATAAAATAAGATTGATTTGTATGAAAAGGAAGGGAGAATAGTATTTTGTTATTGCTTGTAGTGTATTTCCATTCAGAGGCTTAAGCCTCTATTTATACACGTACATGAGAAAGCTTTTCAAGTTCATATTAAATGTGGTCTTCTAAGTCATCCTTGAGAAACTACACCTCATGGAAAATGGGCATCCACGTAAGGTGTGATAGAATCCTTATCACAACACTCCCCCTTGGATGACCATTTAGGATTATTGCCTCGTTAAAACCTTACTAAAGAAAAACCCAGTGGGAAAAAAACCTTAGTGAAGGAAAAAGAGTACAATATCCTTTAATGATGGGGCTGCCTCATTAAAAACCTTGTCAAGAAAAACCCAATGGGAAAAAAAACTTGACCAAGGAAAAAAGAGTACAGTCTCCCCCTCTTGCCGACATCATTTAATGTCTCGAAATCGGCGCATCCCAATCTTATGTACCAATCTTTCAAAGGAGGATTTTGGGAGTGACTTTGTAAATAAATCTGCCAGATTGTCACTTGAACGGATCTGTTGGACATCAATTGTCCCTTGATTTTGAAGATCATGAGTGAAGAAGAATTTGGGAGAAATATGCTTTGTTCTATCACCTTTGATGTATCCACCCTTAAGTTGAGCAATGCATGCTGTATTATCTTCAAACAGGACAGTTGGAGCTATCTTATGATCAATTAGTCCACATGATGACAGAATATATTGAATCAGACTCCTCAGCCAAAAACACTCGCGACTAGCTTCATGAATCGCCAGTATTTCAGCATGATTAGAGGAGGTTGCTGCTATCGTCTGTTTCGTGGACTTCCATGATATAGCTATACCACCATATGTGAATAGGTATCCTGTTTGAGACCTCCCTTTATGTGGATCAGACAGGTATCCGGCATCTGCATAGCCAACTAGTTGTGACTTGGATCCATAGGGATAAAACAATCCCATATCAACCGTTCCATGAAGATATCGAAAAATTTGTTTGATTCCACTCCAATGTCTTCTGGTTGGAGAGGAACTATACCTTGCTAGTAAATTCACCGCGAATGATATGTCAGGTCGCGTATTATTAGCAAGATACATTAGCGCTCCAATGGCACTAAGATATGGTACTTCAGGACCAAGGATATCTTCATTTTCTTCTTTAGGACGGAATTGATCCTTTTTCACATCTAAAGATCTTACAATCATTGGGGTACTTAATGGATGTGACTTATCCATGTAAAATCTTTTCAAGATCTTTTCTGTGTATGTTGTTTGATGAATAAAGATCCCACTTTTTATATGCTCGATCTGTAGGCCGAGACAAAACTTAGTCTTTCCAAGATCTTTCATCTCAAACTCTTCTTTTAGAGTTTTTATAATTGTTGGAATCTCTTCAGGAGTCCCAATGATATTTAAATCATCAACGTACACAGCAATTATAATGAATCCGGATGCAGATTTCTTTATGAAAACACACGGGCAGATATCATCATTCTTGAATCCGTTTTTGGTCAGATACTCAGTAAGACGATTATACCACATTCGTCCAGATTGCTTTAGACCATATAAAGATCTTTGCAATTTGACTGAGTATAACCCTTGCGAATATTCATTGGATGGTTTAGATATCTTTAGTCCTTCAGGGACTTTCATATAGATATCCCGATCTAATGAGCCGTACAAATAGGCTGTTACCACATCCATTAAATGCATATGCAGTTTATGATATGCAGATAAACTGACCAAATAACGCAATGTTATCGCATCCACTACAGGGGAATACGTTTCTTCATAATCTATACCGGGCCTTTGTGAAAAACCTTGTGCCACAAGTCGGGCTTTGTAGCGCACAACTTCATTTTTCTCATTTCGTTTTCTCACAAATACCCATTTGTATCCAACAGGTTTTACATCTGCAGGTGTACGGACTACAGGTCCAAAGACTTCACGTTTTGCAAGTGAGTCTAATTCAGCCTTCATGGCTGCTTCCCATTTTGGCCAATCATTTCTTTGTCGACATTTTTCGACTGATCTTGGCTCAAGATCCTTACTTTCATGCATGATATCTAATGCCACATTATATGCAAATATTTCATTGACAATTGTCTTATTTCGGTCCCATTTCTCTCCTGTAAAGACATAATTTATCGAGATCTCGTCATTTTCACAATTTTCAGGTACCTGAACGTCTTCTGGCGTTATATCAGAATTTTGGACAACTGCGGGTGTCTCTACTATGTCTTTTTCAACAGGAATAGTATTTACCTCTTTTCTCTTTCGAGGATTTCTATCTTTAGAACCGACAGGCCTGCCACGCTTCTAGCGTGTATTTGCTTCAGTGGCTATTTTTCCTACTGGGACATCAATTCGAATTGGGACATTTTCCGCCCTGCCACGCTTCTGGCGTGAATTCGCTTCAGTAGCTACTTGTCCTACTGGGACATCAATTCGAATTGGGGCATTTTCCGCTGGTATATAAGATTTGGTTATCCTCTTTGTATCGGAAAATGCATCAGGCAATTCATTTGCTATTCTTTGCAAATGTACAATCTTTTGAACTTCTAGTTCACATTGCGCTGATCGAGGATCTAAATGCATCAACGATGATGCATTCCAATTAAGTTCCTTTTCAGGAAACTTATTCTCTCCCCCTAATGTTGGAAATTTTGATTCATCAAAATGACAATCGGCAAACCGGGCTTTAAACACATCACCAGTTTGTATCTCAAGATACCTCACTATAGAGGGAGAATCATATCCAACATATATCCCCAATTTTCTTTGGGGTCCCATTTTGGTGCGATTAGGTGGTGCAATGGGAACATATATCGCACACCCAAATATTCTTAAATGGGAAACATTTGGCTGCTGGCCAAAAGCTAATTGTATATGAGAGAATTGATGATAACTCGTTGGCCTCAAACGAATAAGTGCTGCGGCATGTAAAATAGCATGCCCCCAAACCGAGGTTGGGAGATTTGTTCTCATAAGCAAGGGTCTAGCAATTAATTGGAGGCGCTTAATAAGTGATTCTGCTAACCCATTTTGTGTGTGAACATAAGCTACTGGATGTTCAACACTTATTCCATTAGCCATACAATAAGTATCAAAAGCTTGGGAAGTAAATTCACCAGCATTATCAAGACGAATTGCTTTAATTGGATTTTCTGGAAATTGTGCTTTTAATCGAATAATTTGAGCCAGTAATCTCGCAAACGCCAGGTTGCGAGAAGATAATAAGCACACATGTGACCATCTCGAAGATGCGTCTATCAGGACCATAAAATATCTAAAAGATCCACATGGTGGATGAATAGGTCCACATATATCACCTTGAATCCTTTCTAGGAATTCAGGGGACTCAAATCCAATCTTTACTGGTGATGGCCTTAAAATTAATTTCCCTTGAGAACATGCAGCACAACAAAATTCACTAGATTTAAGAATCTTCTGGTTCTTTAGTGAATGTCCATGAGAGTTTTCAATAATTCTTCTCATCATGGTTGTTCCCGGATGACCCAATCGTTCGTGCCAAGTTATGAACTCATTTGAGTTAGTAAACTTCTGGTTTACAGTGGCATGTGATTCAATTGCACTAATCTTGGTATAATACAACCCAGATGAAAGTGAGGGTAATTTTTCTAATATAACTTTCTTATTTGAATCATGAGTTGTTATACATAAATACTCATGATTTCCCTCATTCATCGTCTCAACATGATATCCATTTCGGCGAATATCTTTGAAACTCAACAAGTTTCTCAGAGACTTGGTAGATAATAGTGCATTATTTATTATAAATTTTGTTCCTCCAGGAAACAAAATTATAGCTCTTCCGGAGCCTTCTATCACATTGCCTGAGCCAATAATAGTGTTAACATATTCCTCTTTTGGCACAAGATGGGTAAAATATATATCACTTTTGAGAATAGTGTGCGAACTTGCACTATCCGCAAGGCATACATCTTCATTACATATCCTTACCATTCTCTTCAAAAACAAATAATAATAAAATGAGTAGTATGCACAGTTAAATTGAATACTTGATCAGAATTATTTTCTAAGAAACACTGTACATAAAATAATGTCATATACCAAAATTTTATTTTAAAATTTGACACAATTAATAATTTCAAAATTCATAAATATTAATATTTCATTATTTATGTACATCACATTTGAAACTTAAATACATAGAAAATAAAACTTTAACAATAAATTTTTTACATTATTTATTTACATAGATACTTCACAATTTCACATATTAAACTATTCCATCATTGATCAAATGGCCAATATTTCCTTCAGGGTCCTCAAAGAAATCAGATACATCATAATGAGTGGTGGAGTTCTCAGCATCATTTGAAACAAAATTTGTTTCCTTTCCTTTGTCGTTCTTTTTCAAAGATGCCTGGTAAAGATCGACTAGGTGCCTTGGGGTACGACAGGTACGTGACCAATGGCCCTTTCCACCACAGCGGAAACACTTCTCCTCGGTTGATTTATTCTGCCCGATATTCTTTTCTTTGTCCCACTTCTGGTGAGATCCTCTCTTTTGAACATAATTCTTTTTCCTTCCATAATTTTTCTTGTTATTAAAAGCTTGCCATTTACCTCTTCTGGGGTAATGATTTGTCGCATTTACTTCAGGAAATGGGGCGGCGCCAGCTGGGCGCGCTTCATGATTTTTCAATAACAACTCATTGTTGCGTTCGGCAACAAGAAGGCAAGAAATTAACTCAGAATATTTCTTAAACCCTTTCTCTCGATACTGCTGCTGCAGGAGCACATTCGAGGCATGGAAGGTTGAGAAAGTTTTCTCCAACATATCATGATCAGTTATTTTTTCCCCACACAATTTCATTCGTGAGGTGATCCGAAACATTGCAGAATTATATTTATTTATAGATTTAAAATCTTGTAAACGCAAATACGTCCATTCATACCGGGCTTGAGGAAGTATCACCGTTTTCTGATGATTGTACCTTTCTTCAAGGTCTTTCCAAAGATCTGCAGGATCTTTTAATGTAAGATATTCATTTTTCAATCCTTCGTCAAGATGACGACGGAGAAAAATCATGGCTTTGGCTTTATCCTTCTGGGATGCATTATTTTCAGCCTTAATGGTATCTCCAAGATCCATTGAATCAAGATGGATTTCAGCATCTAGTATCCATGATAAATAATTGTTTCCAGATATGTCAAGAGCATTGAATTCAAGATGAGACAATTTTGACATAATGAAAATTTGTTACCTGAGTCTTCCTAAAAATTTGATCAGAGTCTCGTGCTGATAACGTGTTGTGAAATAAAAGATATATATAATAGAGATGTACAAATAGAAGACTCTAGTATTAAAATAATTAGTCCAATAATAATTTATATATATATAATAATATTATATGTTGTAATGTGTATATATATACAAAGATAGAAAGAAGTATTAAAAATAAAGAGAGAGAGAATCGCATCTGTTTATTGTTGCAATCTCAATATAATAAAGATGGTTAATATTGCTATTAATATTATATGTAAAGAGTAATAGAAAATAGAATTTAAAATACTTATAAAATAAAAGAAGAGAAAGAATTGTAGTAGAAATATAAGAAGAAGAGTATTTGATTGCAGCATAAAATAAGATTGATTTGTATGAAAAGGAAGGGAGAATAGTATTTTGTTATTGCTTGTAGTGTATTTCCATTCAGAGGCTTAAGCCTCTATTTATACACGTACATGAGAAAGCTTTTCAAGTTCATATTAAATGTGGTCTTCTAAGTCATTCTTGAGAAACTACACCTCATGAAAAATAGGCATCCACGTAAGGTGTGATAGAATCCTTATCACAACAAATTCTAACTTCCCTTTAATATTTCTGATAGAAAAATATATCGTCATTGATGACACATGTTAATCCACATTTTGAATGTAGACACAATACTGCGTCAGAATCAGAAATACAAGCTCACTATAAATACCTGAACACACCACTTCAATTTTACTGATACACACCTCATTCTGGAATCTTCCCATCAGAATCAGTGTTTCACCGCCAAGTATTTTCTTTCTCTCAATGGCAACTGCGTATGTTTAAAATTCTCAGTAATTCTCAAATTTTCCTCTTTATCTTTGTGTTCCTTTTTATCTAATGTTCTAGCTTCCTCTCTCTCTAACCTAGTGCTCTGAAAGAGATTCTTCCACCGTCTTTGACTTCAGTATCCGATCAACCTCCTCTTTTTGATGGAACCACCAGGTCCGTTTGTCATTCTCCAATTTTTAATTTAATTTAATTTTTGTTTTGGTTCATATCGTCGTTAACTTGCCATTTTATAAATTTTATGTTTTGAAGGTTGTACACCAGTTATACTTGTCCCTTTGCACAACGTGTATGGATCACTAGAAACTACAAGGTTGTTTTATTCTCTTTGTATAATCATTTAATCATGTGTTTCATGACCTTATTCACCGTTCATCTAATGGAATTTTGTCTTTTATTTTTTATTTAAGTGAAGTTGTTAAGTGTGATCTTTCTTCATTCAACCTCTTTTCTCACATGTTTTCGCTTAGTCGGTTAAAGAGTTACGGGTAAAAAATTGCACTTACATTAAGAAAAAGTCCAAAGAGCCCACTACCCAACTCAAGTTAACCCCTTTTTATTTCTAATTTTGAAATTCGATAAATTAAGAGATTGAGGAGTTATTATTTTATTTTTTTTGGTAATAAACCTGTTTTTTAACTAGTTAGCTCTAATTAAGTACACTTAATTTAGAGGGAAAAAAATTGAGAGGATGTATCATTCCATTTGACCATTTGCATGAATAAAACATTATTTAGAGAAAAAAAATAGAAGTCTACGGAAGTCGAAAAGAGCATTATTCAATCACCAGATAGCCTTACCTAAACAGACACTAAACAAATTGGTTAGGAGTGATCTCATAACAAGTTGAGTCCAAGTGAGTGTAATGTGATGACGCCATTTGATATCATTTAATAGATCAATACTTTGTTGTTCTAAATTTTTATTTTTTTAAAAAAGCCTTACATTTATTATATACCATTATTACGTTGAGTCTTACAAGTGTGTATGTATTTTGTTTGATCTACTTTTATTATTATTATTTGTTTAATTTTTTTTCTTCTATTGGTTACAGGGACTACAAGAGAAGATCAAATTGGTTGCTATTGACCTTGGGGACAGGCCTGCTTGGTACAAGGAGAAAGTTTACCCTGAAAATAAGGTCTGTAACTAAGTAACCCAATTAGTTACAAGATAATTTAACTAATATAAATTGATTGGGGATTTTGCTTAGCTAGTTTAATTAACCCAATTTAGATATATTTACTTTCTGCTACCGGTATATATTTGCAGGTGCCATCATTGGAGCACAACGGTAAGGTCATTGGAGAAAGCCTTGATTTGATCAAATACGTAGATGCAAACTTCGAAGGCCCCTCTCTGGTTCCCAGTGTAAGAATGAGTTGCAAATATCCTTTGGATTTTATTTTCTCACTCCAAATCACTCTATATTAGTGACTACTGTTCCATCGAAATGGGTACTACGTGTATTGTATAAACGGGCGAGATCAAAAGGTACACAAATATCATTATTTGATGAAAAATAAGACATAAGAGTATCGTAATATATTAATAAAATTCAACTAGGTTTAGTATACAACAAAAATCAGTCACCAAATTGGCCACCCGCATAGAATATATGTTAGAAATACAAAATACACATTGAATATGAGCTTAACACCACATGTATTTATATACAAATCTATGGTGGCTGAGTTGGTGACTGTTTTTTGTTGTGCATATAGTAATTTTGCATAAAATTTCATATTTTATATAATAAGGTGCTATATAAAATGATAATGATAATGATAATACAATTATAGAAAGTTACTTGATATTTACAAAATTTTGTTTTTTTAATAGTAAATTCTTCAAGTTTTGATAGTTGTAATACAGGTGTTGATACGAATATGGTGCCAATTTGAAGTAAAATGATAATGATATCGATAATACAATCATAGAAAAAATATGTGATATTTACAAATTTTTTTTTATCTTAAATTCTTCGAGATTTTACAGTTATAATAAGAGTATTGATACCAATATGGGCCAACTTTGAAGTATTTATGCATCATATGTTAGTGAACTAATGATGTCAAGATGTGTTTTGTAGGATCCTGCAAAGAAGGAGTTTGGTGAGAAGCTGGTGTCTGAAGTTGATTCAGTCACCAGAGAGTTGTTCTCTGCCTTGAAAGGGGATGCTATACAACAAACAAGTAAGTGTATAACAAGTTTGTTTGATAGAGGAAAAGAGTTTTCAAATTTAAAGTGGCTCTTAAAATTGTTTGTTTTAATCAGGTTTTGTTTTTGATTCCTTGGAGAATGCTCTTGGTAAATTTGATGACGGTCCATTCTTTCTTGGTCAATTCAGTTGGGTAAGTACTGATCAATTCAAATAGTCTTCCTTCTTAATAAACTACTAAAATATAATGGTATTTAAACTATTCTATTTGCAGATAAAATAAGACTTATAAAACCCCTATAAAAGTAATAAACCTTTGACAAAAAAATACAAATGTTCTGTAATTAACCATTTTCGTCCTTTTTTTTCCTTCCTAATTTGTTGCCTTACAAAGATTGTTTAATTTACCCTGCAAGAAGTTGGACTTGATGCTAATGTTCATTAATTTTTTGCATCTGATGAAACCAACCGAGTGCAAAGTCACTGATTGATTATGTGCTTATTTGGGTGCCATTATTTTGATTAAAAAAAAATATCTTTTTTCATTTTTTTAGCGTGTTTGGCAAATTTCGAGTAGTAAAAGTACTAGAAAAATCAGAAAATATCTTTTTTGAGAAACTGTAATTTACATATTTTTTTTAAAAGATCTTTTTTCTTTAAAAAAATGTTTTTTATGTAATAAATAAACAAAAAAGTATTTTTATATTGTTATATCCAAACATAATTGATAGATAAAAATATCTTTTTGTATGAGATATCCAAACATAAAATTACTTTTACTTTTTTCAAAAGATCTTTTAAAAAAAGAATTCGAAAAAAGATTTTTTCTTAGAAGCTCACCCAAACAAACCCTATATCAAAGGCGATAGCATTATTTTTTTTCTTATTAATTTGTAAATGCATGTGACAATCAATCAGGTGGATATTGCTTATATCCCATTTATTGAAAGATTCCAAGTTGTCCTTGCTGAGGTGTTCAAGCATGACATCACTGAAGGAAGGCCTAAACTTAGAGCTTGGATTGAGGTATGCCATAATCACTTCCTTATAAAGCACACAATGGCAAATTCTCTTATTTATATGCGTAGTACTGAATTCTTCATACACAATGAATCTCCTCTGAAAAAAGTAATGGTAGTTTAATTATAAAAGTTAAAAAATTAAAGTATCGAAAAATGAACTACGTAACCCTCAATCTCATGCCTTTGTGAACATGAATGCTGCAGGAGGTAAACAAGATTGATGCTTATGCACAAACAAGGACTGATCCAAAGGAAATAGTTGAGCTTTTCAAGAAACGTTTCTTGGTAGTCCAAAATGTTATATCCACACTTGATCTATCACTATGAGTTTCAACAGTTTTGATTGATTTCTGACTGTTTCAGTCTTCTTTGCAGCCTCAGCAGTGAACATTGGATTTCAGCGAGGCATCCATTCAATAAGTGTCATTTGTGTTTAAGGGATGCATATTCAGCAAAATATTGGTGTAACTTGTTTGTTAATAAATCACAATGATGTTTATGTCAGCTGGGCTTGTGATGATACAATATTAATGTATGTTAAAATTTGATGTTAGTCTGTGGCTTGTGACCTATCATCCATAGTTTACTGAACCAGGAATTAATCTGGTAATCTGGTCATACGAATGGGTCACTGAATGGGTCACTGATTAATTGGCTAGTCACTGATTTATTATGTTTATCTGATCATAATTAAATAAAAAAATAAATAAAAATTAAAAATTAAAAATTAAAAATTAAATACATATTTTTAAAAATATATTAATGACAATTAAATATAAATTTTTAAATATAAAAATATAAATAAAATTAAAATAAAAATTAAATATATATTTTTAAAAATATATTAATGATAATTAAATATTAATTTTTAAATATAATTTACAGTGTAAAAGGAGATAATAAAATTAGTTATTAGTATAAAATATTTTTTTAATTTAAATAAATAAAAAAATTAAAAGATAATATAAATAATATTAATATATTAATATATTATATATTATGTGTTGTTATTTATTTAGTATTTATGTTAATTTATGTTTAAAATAATAATAATAAAAAATTTATTTGTGTTTTATTATATATTTATTTTTTGTTACATATATTATACATTTTTGAAGTTGTAGTAAGCGGAAGGTCTTACGATATCAGAGAACATGAAAGTGAAATATGTTAGATCAAATGAGAAGAGTAAGACGAACAACGGAACAAGTATGAAATTATTCCTTTCAATGGTTTTTTTTTTTTTCTAAGAAAACAAAATTAGAGAGCATTTTTTATGGAATTATTTTTTTTGAGAAAATTCCACTCCCTTCTCCTGCAAATGTTAAAATGACACTTCCATCCTCTCTATTTTATAAATGTATATTTACTTCCCTTCTAACTTTTAAAAAACTTCCTCTTTAATCGATTTTAAACTTTTTCTGTTAACTAATATTAACTTTATCCATTTTTAAAAAAAATTATTTTTTAAAAAAATATCCATTAACAAAAATTTTATTTTTTATTATTAAATTTTGCTTACCAAAATATCCTTTAATAAATTATTTTTTTATTGATTAAATTATATTTTTACCAAAATATTTTTAAAAAAATTAATAATTAATTTTTTATTTAATGTTAAAATAATAGATATAAATATTAAAAAATTAATAGTAAAATATAAAAAATTGTTAACAAAAATTTTGATAAAATTATAATTTAATGATTAAAAAATTATTGAAGGGTATTTTAGAAAAAAATAATATAATTATTAAATTTTTTAAAAATACAATTTAATCAATAAAAAAATAATTTATTAAAGAATATTTTGGTAAGCAAAATTTAATAATAAAAAATAAAATTTTTGTTAATGGGTATTTTTAAATTTTTTTTTCTTAAAAAATGGATAAAGTTAACATTAGTTAATACAAAAAATTTAAAATAGATTAAAGAGGAGGTTTTTCTAAAAGTTAGAAGGGAGAGAAATATACATTTATAAAATAGAGGGGAGGAGAGTGTCATTTTAACATCTTGCAGAAGAAGGGGAGGGGAGTAGAATTTTTTCTATTTTTTTTTTTTGACGTTGCATGTAGCCAATGGTTAGCCAAACTGTTCTTCAACCATGCGATGATAGCCTAACTAGTCTTGATGCACAGGTTTATATTTCAATTTTACATGTTAAATTAAAAATGATATTTTATAATTATAAATTTCTCAAATTTAGTATAACTATTATCATCGTTATTATATAATAAACGTATTGAATATGTAATTTTATCTTTATTCAAAATAAAATGCAAATAGAATTATTTGAAGTTTATAATATTTTTGAATTATAAAGAAAGACATCTGAAAAAATAAAAGCATATATAACTATAATAATAGCATATCAATTTTATACTAAATTTTATATTATAAGACTAATGAAAATTTATCCACAACCTAATATATATTTTACTAACCTCATTAGAAAAACAATTAGAAAAATAATTGGCATATGTTGTGCTCCATGTTACACATTTTATTTCGAGTCTGAAAGTGTAATTAATAAATTACTACGACAAATATTTGTACAAAAGTGTAAATAATAACATGTTACTAAAATGAAAATACTATTTTCTTACCTAAATATTATTAAAAACTTCATTGAACACGACATTTATTGTTGATGAGTTTGGATTGTTATCTTCATCTAGAATTAGAAAGTTCAGGACGTTGTGACTCTTAATTCTTGACAAAGTAACGTAAAGTTGCCCATTGGTGAATACTGATTTTGGCAAGTAACGTCTTGCATGTGATAATGATTTATCAAATAGTAAAATACCTTGATTTTTCAATGTTTTTCTCCTCATATATAGTATACTGTCGGCCAATAATGTCTAAATTGCATTCCAAATACGATTTAGTTTCTTAACACTATTAGATATCAATAGCATCACAAATAGTTTTCTCAATTGATGACCAAACCTCATTAATAGTTGCAATGATATTTTATGGTCACACGGTAGTCCCATAAAATAGAAAGCATATTGGAAGTTAGGATATGTAATTTCATTAATTGTCCTAATAGACTCATATGTTGTGTAACCTTTTTGAATAATTCACAAAATTCTCATATAGTAGATATCACATGTACCCGGTGGAACATAATTTAACCTCTCGATAAAATACTCTCTCTTACGTGGATATCATTCCCTTTCTTCTCTATCATAAATAAATTGATTTGGAAACTCAGCATATATTAAAGTTTGACATGCTTCAAATTCTTTGTTGACCTCCATCCATGCTAAGAACATCGTATCTTTTCCTTTCTCTTAATTCATGATTTTCTCAAGATTATCATCGTCTTTAAAGATGATATTTTGCTTTTCAGATAAATAAAAGGTTAATCTCATCACTGAAGGCCATCTCAGATGAATATCATAAGCCAAAATTGTCTACACAACCTCCTGTGTAGACAAATACCCATAATCATAAAATTATTTGATCTCATAATACTTTTCTTTAAGTATGCTTTATCTTTTATATTTTTAATACTAACATACCAATAATATTTAAAAAAAAATATTTATTTATCGAAAATAATTTTTTCTCAACAAATTAAAATTCTTCAAACACAAAAAAGTTTAATATTACAAAAATATTTATAATAAAATAAAATTAAAATAACAATCTAAATAAAAAATACTAAAATAAATAAATTTAAATTTATAGAATAAAATCTTGAAACAAATCTAAATAAATAAATTTACATTGAAGTCAATATTAAAATTCATAGATTTCATTTTACTCATCTAATATGTGTAGGTATTTATATTAAAAAAAGCTAATTACAACTTAAAAAATAACCAAAAAAATTTGTACGAAACTATATACATATATATTTTATATTTTAAAATTTAAAATTAAAAAATTCATAAAATTTTAAACACAATTTATAAATTATTTTTATTAAAAAAATAATTACAATTTAAAAATTAATAATTAATTAATTATTTTAATTTCATAAAGATCAAACAACGTAAAGTCTTTTTTTTAAAGTATGTTTATCTTTTATATTTTTAATATTAACAAATAAATAATAATATTTTAAATAAAAGGATAAAAAATATTTATTTTTAGTAAAAACAATTTTTTTTAACAAATTAAAATCCTTTAAGTACAAAAAAAATTTAATATTATAAAAATTTTTGTAACAAAATAAAGTTAAAATAATAATTTAAATACAAAATAATAAAATAAATAAATTCGAATATATAAAATAAAATCTTGAAACAAATTTAAATAAATAAATTTAGCTTGAAGTTAATATTAAAATTCTTAGATTTTATTTTACTCATCTATTATGTGTAAATGTTTATATTTAAAAAATAATAATTGATTATCCATCATCGACTTTTTTTAGAAATTTCATGAATCGAGACACAAAAATCCTTTTAACTGAGACATGTATTTTCCTTCCTAGAATTGACATATAAAAATCAAAGAACAAATAAAAATCGTAAATAAACGCATTTGAAATATCAATAATACAAATTAAACACTAATTAATAAAATAGCAAAAAACTCACATCTTCATCAAGGCAAATAACCATCTCAATTGAACATGGCAGTAGAGAATTTTTGTAACTCGATAGTGTCCAACTGGCTATAACCTTATCACTCGTATATGTACACACAAATTTTTAACCTCAACAATTTTATGAATGGCAACTGCCATTGGAAAAAAAGTAAAGAAATTTTAAATAAGGCAAATATGTAAAGGAAGTAATTGATTGTACTAAACAATCGAGACACAAGATAACTAAAGAATTATTGTGTGTTCATAACACGCAGCGGAAGAAAAGAAGGTAATCCTAAAGATCTATTTTGTGCTTAAATTTTATTCTAAAAATAATATATAGATCAGATTTAAATACATGTGTACGCTAGTAAAAATCACTTTCTCCTTTGATGGTACGAAGACGCTATGCATATCCACACTAAAACCAACTTTTACTGTCAACTTCTTGACCAATGGATATCTGATCTAAATTGAGAAACCTCTTACAACTCTTTGCACGCCATAAAATTCTTCTCCAAGAATCAGGTTCACATACGTTTATGTGTGTAGAGGTAAAGGAATAAAACTCTTGTTATTCTCGTCTTTCTCTACTCTTGACATACATATATATAGTATGAGATTTGTTATTGATTTTAAATTTGAATCTCAATTCAAATTTAAATCATATCTTGAAATTCTAAATCTGACTCCTTTAAAATTTATGAATCATATCATAACAATTTAAAATAGAATCAATTAGGATCTTCGTCCAAATTTATATTTTAAATTTAGAAATAGAATAACTAATTATTCTCAAATCTCATTTAATATTCTCAATTATCATACTATTATTGTATTCTTGGTGCTAGCAAAAAATATAATAATATTTTATTTGAATTAATATAATTATTTATTTGATCAAATCAAATTAATAATTAAATAATTCTACAGCAAATATTAGAACACTCGTTAGTGTGTGACCCTATAGGTTCAATACTAAGCGGGTAGTAAATTAGTCATACTAAATTTACTAATCAAGGTTGGCGTCTAGCAACACTCCTCAACGACATGATAGTATGAAGTAATATATTTTTACTAAGAACCTGAGAAGAACGAAGTAAAATTCCTTCTATCTTTCCAGCTCTTGGTTAACCCTTAGAGTATAGTTTCATTGCCAAACTCTAACTTGTTACCATTATTATAATGAACTGTGAATGATCTAAGAAACTCATTTCTTCATCTATTCAATCCCATTGGCCAAGGTTTTATTCATCTCAGTCATTATAATCATAAAGCTCAAACTCTTTATCGAGAGTTGATGGATTTCTTATTGACTAATCATTAATTCTACAAGTATTTAAATTATATCCAATATCCATTCAACTAGCACTCTATGGTATTAGGTGTCCGGAATCAAAGTATAATAAATACATTGTTAATTACTATGACAGTCACAGGTCAAAGGAAACTCTATTACTATGTTCATCTTGAGAATATCCTATTGACAAATATGCGGTAATTATAACCATTAGAAATTCTCAGAGTGAGTCAGTTCAATGGTCATATCTCTATATACACCATCTATATATATAATTTAATAAATGAGATCTATTAATTTTCATCCAATGAAGACCATTATATATATATTGATCTTTCCGGATTATTAATGTTCCTTTTAATAATCCTATGACCAAGAACAATTTAGATTAAATTATAAAAGATTTATCTCTCAATATTATGATCACTATCACAATGATAAATCTCTAAATTTAATCAAAGACCTTATTATATTAATATTTTAATATAATAACAATAATAAATTATTTGACACATGATTGATTGGATTGTGGTCATACTCCTTATTCCCAACAATAATAATGAAAAATTTTTGTAAATCGATAGTGTCCATAATCTTATCACTCGTATACGTACACACAAATTATCAACTATAGGATTGATCTCAACAATTTTGTGAATACGAACTTTATTAAAAAAAAATAGAAAAAAATTTAAAAGGAGTAATTAATTGTACTAAGAGAAGTACGGTGCTATGCATCTCTAATTCGTACTTCTATAGTTAATTCAAAGCTAGGATTTGTTGAAACCTAATTGGTTTTTATTTAAATTTAAAATATAAATCCTAACAACTAACTAAAACATGATATAATGTAAACAAAATTATTATTGTTATAAAAAAAACTAATTGAATAATTATTAATTATTATTGTTATTACGTGAAAATTAATTCGCACTTAATTATAAATTCTAAGTATTAAAATTAATTCGCACTTTGTTCAAAAAGATGATAAAAGTATCTTTTTAAGTATTATTTAAATAAAATTATTATTATTACGTTAACTTAGTTAATTCATCCGTAAATTTAAATTAAAGAGACTCTTTTATCTTTCTATTTAGTTTGTTTAAATAGAAGTTAGTTTTTTCAAAAATTACAATAATTACGTAAATTTGTTAGTTTAGGAATAAATTTAAATTAAAATAAATTTAAATTAGTTTTTCAAAAATTTTAATTTATTAACTTAGGAATATAAGGTAACTACAATAATCAATAATTAAAAAGAGTAATGTGTAAATATCTTAAAATCTAAAAATTAACAATATAGGTAAATAACATAAAATTTAAAAAATAACAATCCAAGCAAAACAATCTAAGCAAATAACTTAAAATTTAAAAGTAACAATCTAAGCAAAGGAGATATGATGCTCTGCATCTCTAATTCGTATTTTTATAGTTGACTCATAGCTAAGATTTTTTAAAACTTAATTGACTTTGATTTTAATTTAAAATATAAATCCTAACAACTAACTAAAAGATGATATAATGTAAACAAAATTATTATTGTTATACGAAAACTAATTGAATAATTATTAATTATTATTGATTTTAAGTGAAAATTAATTCGCATTTAGTTATTAGTACTAAGTGATAAAATTGATTTGCACTTAGTTCAAAAGATAATAAAAAAATATTTTTAATTATTATTTAAATAGAATTATTATTGTTATTATGTGAACTTAGTTAATTCATCTAGAAATTTAAATTAAAGAGATTTCCTTATCTTTTTAGGATTCTGTGTTTGTATTTTGTTTATGTTTATATATGTATATAGATTCTTCGTTTTGTATATAACTTGTATGTTTGTCCGTCTTAGAGGTTGACTTGGAGAAATAGGTGTTTAATTTTATGTTTGGGTTACTTTTGGGTTTTATATATATGTATATGTATACTCTGGTCGGCCTTTGTTTCGCCAGGCTAAGCATAGAGCTTGTTATTTATATTTTTGAAACTCTGATCTTATATATATATATATATTATCCTTTCCGTTCTATCTTATCTACCTTTCTACTTAATCTTTTGTGAGTGATGCGTTTTCTGTTTCATTTTTTATTAGTTTCTCTTTCGAGACTCCTAGTTATAACTTTCTTGAATTATATTATACTAGTATTTTTATTTTTAGAGGTTGTAGCGTCTCGCCACTTCTAATTTACGTCTTAGGTGTAAAGCTCTATGTGGTAAGGTGTTACTATATATATATATATATATATATATATATATATATATATATATATATATATTAAAATATTTACTTAAACAGAATTTTTTGATAAAGTATAAAAAAGAGAATTAATTTTCATAAATTAGATTTAAACAAAAAATATATAAATATAAAAGTAATATATTGGCATTCAATTAAAGTTTGATTCATATAAATTTGACTTCAAAATTTTTTTTTCCGTCACATAAAATTCTACAATCATTTATATAAGTTAAAGAAAATAAAATTATAAAAAATAAATATAAATTCAAATATTTGTAATAATTCATTTTAATATAATTTAATATCAATTGACTTCAAAATTTATAATTTAATTTTTAAAATTAAAAATATAGAGAAAGATATAATATTTAGGTAATTTGATTTATAACATAAAATATATTAAAATAGAATAATATTTTAATTAACATAGTTAATGATAAACAAAATAATAGGATAATTTTTCTTACAAATAATAATAATAATATTAAATTTATTAATTAAAAGATAATGTTAATGGAGATTATTGATCAAATTTATTATTAATATTAATTAATTAAAAGATAATACTAATGGAGGTTATTAATATTCATTATTAATATTAATTAGAATATAATGTTAGTGGAGACTATTGAATGAATAGAAATTAAGAGATAATGCTAATGGAGATTATTAATTAAATTCATTATTAATATTAATTAAAAGATAATGTTAGTGGAGACTCTTGAATGAATAGAGGCAATTATTAAAAAAAATTAAAACATTTAGAAAAATTACAACATAGAGAAGAAATTTATGTGGCAATAGAATAACACATGAGATGTTAATTTTTAGTTGTGATAAGGTCTAATTTGGATAAACAACTTAAATAGGGTCAGTTTGGATTGGCTTTTGAGAAAAGTACTTATTTTTTTATTTTTTTTAAAAAGATATTTTTTTAACAGACAAAAATTATTTCACATTTGAATAAACTTTTTTAAAAAAATTTTAAATATTAAAAATGCCTTTTGCTTTTGCTTTTTTTAAGGGTAGGGTATTACTACCTTTTAAAAAAAGCAAATAATTTATTTTTTTTAATAAAAGTACTTTTTTAAATGACGTATCTAAATAGGTTTTAAATTGAATAAAAGTACTTTATTTAAAAAAAAATTACTTTTTTAACTAAAAAAACTAACTCAAACCAGCACATAAGCTCTTTTGAAAAAAGAATTTAAAATATAAGGACTTTTATTAATAGAAACTTATAAATATATTATTTTGTGTTTGAATTTTTAGTTATATAAGTACTTGTTTTAAAGTTGTAGTATTTGGATAAATGATCAAAAAATATATTTTTTTTAACACAAGAGAATGGATATTAAAATAACGACGATAACAAATACCTTTTAATAAAATTCTAATTCACAATAATCTTGATGACAATATCAAAAAAATTATTGTGTAAAAATAAAAAACAAATATAAAATACGTGTCATGTATGTTTTGTTGTTGTTTTTTATTTTTGCGCAAATATCTTCCTGACCAATCTTATATGCTCGCACCACAAGCCATAGAGCTAAGAAAGGATTTATCATTTGAAGATGAACTAGTGGTTATAGTTGATCGCCAAGTAAAAAAACTACGTTCTAAAGAGATAACATCTGTAAAAGTCGTTTGAAAAAATCATTCAGAAGAAAAAGTAACTTGAAAAGTCGAGGATGCTATGAGCGACAAATATTCATATTTGTTTGAGTTCGAAGGTAATTATTATGAGTTCAAAATTCGAGGACTGAAATTCTTAAGGGGTGAGAATGTAATAACCGAAAGAAAGAAAAAAAAAAGAGAGGGGAGCACGTGGAGAGAACATTCGCCCACTTAAATATCCTTTTCTCTCCTTACGCTCCTAGAGCTCTTTCTATCTTCTCTCTATCCCTCATTTTTTTCCCCGTTCCTTCGTAAGAGAAAAACACTCAAACCCTCGTTTCTCTTCTCAACCTCATTTTTTCTCTCCCTCTTCTTCATCTCTTCCATCTTCTCATCTCTTCTTCTTACAATTACACACTATTATCAAACTCACCTTCATTATTTTGCTTCTTTTTCTTTTTTACTCTATCTTTATTTATTAAAAAAAATTCATTTTCTCAAAGTCCCCCAAATAATGAAATTTCAACTTAATGAGTAAAGGAAGCATTCAATTTTTGAGTTCCAGTTATTATTAATATTTCAAGGTAACTCTTTGACTCAATAATTAGCTATATCTCTAATTTTTGTCATCCTTATACTTGTGGGTATAGCAAAATCCGAAATTAGGGTTATTAGGTTAGAAAATTTGAAACTTTTGTCAAAGTGAGTAAGATTATGTTAATTGACAACATTAGTAGTTCACAAATATCATTATTGTCATGTTTCTACAATTGTAGAGTTTTGGAAAGTAACTGGTAGTTCGGTAGCGCGCTCAGAGTTACTTCCGATTCTTTAGAACCAACTTGTGAGTGGATATTATGTCTATAATTATTTTTAAGTATTTTATTATCAACATTTAAATTGAATAATTATTTTTAGAGTTTAAAAATATTTGATTATTGTGACTTTTGAATTTTTGAAATTGATTTGTGAAAAGCTTATAATTTTATAAAAATACACACGAGACGATATTTATATATTTTGTAAAACATACATATTTTTTACTTGACTTTATTAAACTTTAATTAAATTTTAGTATGCATTCTTATATATATTTGCTTTATTATGAAATTTAGTAATATGTTATAAGTATTAGAGATTTGTTATAAGTGATTTGGTTTGGATTGATTTGGAAGACTTTGACTAAAAAATCGTAATTAACGACGGTTATAACGTTAAGGTAGATGCATCTAACTCAGACCTCAGCTAGCAGAGGTGTTGCTAGCCCAACGTATAGGCCACACGTTGGATCTATTATACCATACATGATACATTAGAGAAAAAGACTACCCTTAGAGGTGGAGCCTCCCTAAGTATGTAATATTCGATTAGATTTGACTTCTAGAATGAGAATTCCCATTTCATTTCATCCGCTTAACTATTTATCTATTTGTTTGCATAATTAATATAAATTTCTCATCTCTGAAAAGAAATATAACTTTCAAGGTAAAGTTTGTATTGTCTCGTATGGATTATAGATATAATATTTGCTCACTGAGATGCAAAACTCACCCTATCATATTCTCATGTTTTTCAGATATAGGTGTCATTTCAGGTTCCATTTCACCCGCCCCACAGTAGATCCTATTCATTTCGGTGAGCCGTCTTCTTTTCAAGGGATATGTGATATGTAATGGAACCTTCATGCAAAAAACTTAGAGTTTGTCAATGTTCTATATGTCACAGGCAGAGTGCTTGTCTAGATTATGTCATTTTAAATCTCGAATTGTTTAGATAGTAATTATGACATGGTTATATAAAATGTATGGATTTAACTATATACTTTAATTATCAACTTAATATATATGATGCGACTTTAGACATGTTTGGTTGTGGATATGATTGGAATATGTTATTATTGTTGTCTTTGGAAATGAGTGTTTATTATTGATATAGAAAGATAATATTAATGTTGGAAAGATTCCAGAAATAGAAGAAATTCTGTCCATTTTTCTGAAAATTTGGTCGTTTAGTTTGGTAAGGGACTTGTTCCTTGAGCGCCAGTCATGACTTAGTTTGGGCCATGATTGATGTTTTATTATGTATGATATGGTAGGTGAAAATAGAAAAAAATATGAAATATGTGTCAAGTATGTTTTGTTATTTTTTATTTTTGTTACTCCTATTAGAACTCTCTGTTCATTTATTGGGATCGAGAACTTGTCGTGACAACTATACAAAAAATAGCAAGTTATATAAAAACAAAATTATATGTGAAAAAATAAAATTAAAACTGAGATTCTATATTACACAATGTTAAATATAAATTTAATAATAAAAATAGAGTAGTAGAATGATAAAAAAAATACATAGAAGGAACATATGCATCAATTTAGATGGAACATTATGTGAAAATAGTGGTGATAGTTAGTATTTCTAAGAGATGAAACATCGTGTGAAAAATAATGATAAAAGACCAATACTTATAACCGTGAGAAAACAGAAAATATTTTTCATAAAACAAAAAATAAAAATAGCACAATGATCCTTTTTATTTTAAAGTCAAATATTTTTTTAATAAAAAAAATAAAATAACTTATCAAAAATGAGAAAATTCATATTATTCTATCTTTTCAAAAGTTTAAATTAACTCCTTAAAAAGTTAAAAATATTTACCAAAAATGATATCAAATAAGTATAACAAAACTTTTCAATATTCAAAAAAAATTTTTTTTTTGCTTTCTCCTAAAGAGAATCTAAAACTTGTGTATCCACTACTTTTCCATAGATAAAATAGATTAGCCGCCCACTGTAGCATGCGAAGAGCTGCATTCACAAATCACAGTTGCCTAAAATTGATGTTGACACATACACATAAACATCTTTTCTCTTGGTTACGATAGAGAAAAACATGCACAGCCCTTTGATCCTCCTCCGAATCATTCTTCATCACAAGCCTACTAATCCTCCTTCTTTTTCTTTGCGCACATGGAGAAATTTGGTTTCAACCTCCTCCAAGTTTTTCATCCGAAGAAGTACACGTCGTCATTATCATAATATATCATGATTAATATTCACTCACAAATTCATGTATACATAATCAACCATTAAATTGCCATATCCACGTGCCATTGAACCCTAGCATTTTGCAAATTCTTGGATCTAATTTAGAATGTTTCTTCATAGCAGTTACTGTTCACACCAACTGAAATCGAATCTAGTCTATTTTCAATCATAAAGCTTGCATGTCAATTTTTTTTTAATATTACTGAAGTGGAATTTTAGTATTTCTCTATAATAATAATAATAATAATAAAATGGTCATCTGTAACTCTACTAATAACATGATGCACGATCAGTGTTTTACACGTGCAATTATAGCCGGTTTTATTAAGACGATTTTCTTCATGGGGTGGTGTAAAACATTACATCAAAATTAAACTCTAATAATAATAATAATAATAATAATAATAATAATAATAATAATAATGAAAAAGGAATAGATTTTAGATAGAGTTTGTGGTTGACCCTTAATTGGATGTGATTATTGTTGAAGTATGAAATGTGAAATATGGTAGCGTTAGTGTTGTGATGTGAGTTCCAAATTCAAAGTAAAAAGATATGGGCAGTAGAATTGCAGATTTTCTTGAAGTATGTTGTTGTCCTTACTGAGTAAGCGCTCATTAGAGGTTGATTCCAGGTAAATTATCATATCATAATCATACGTATTATAATATATATATATAATTAAAAAGAATTCTTAACATGCGAGGGCGTCTGTTGCAAGCATTAAATTCATCTTATTTATAAAAGTAACCGTTGTTCTTCTTCTTTTTTGTTGCATGATTTTGAGTTTTGTTCTGTTCTGTTATGGATTTGGTTATGCATACCCCGGAACAATAATTCATGTCAATGTTTATAGGGATTCTTATGGATTTGCATTGAGGCCTCAATACGCACAAAGATACAGAGAGTATTCTTCAATCTACAAGGTATGAGATAATTATTTCTTTTTTTTTTTAAATTTATAATTATGGTGATTCTTGTTAATATTTCAATTTCATTCTACTACACATGTATTTGTTCAATTGTTTTGGGAAAAGAGCAATATTCTTTCACTGGTAAAACTAAACAGGATTCCCTATTATCCATAAAAATTTAGATTAGGTAAACCTTTGGTTCTCTCTGAATGATGGTTATGGTACTAATAGTTGATGCAAACAGAACAAGAGAAAACAAAAATGGCATGCATCATTAATTATTATTACATCATGTTAGAAAGTTTTTCTAATGGGTGATAAATTATGCATGATGCATCTCAGAGCTAAAGAGTAGATTTATAGTTGCAAAAAGCTTCTGGCTAGTTCCTTGCACAATATAATAAAAAATAAATGCATTTGTATGAAACTTTTTCATTTCTCCTTATAATTTCAAGTAACAACTTGTCCCTGAATAACCACTGAAAGCATTGGATTTTAACTTTTTTTATACTTCAAATATTGCAGCCTTAGGAAATTATTTATGCTTTGCAACTATTAGTTGTTTTTCCTTATAGGTAGGACAAGTTTAACTTAACAATCAACCTTAATTTGATTTATTAACATGTTAGGAGGAGGAAGGTGAAAGATCATATAAATGGAGAAGCTTCCTTGGAGAGGCACCCAACTCAGCAAAACCAAGTTCTCCTGAGAACAAACACAAAGAAACATCGGAAGTTGAATGTAATGAGGTAAAAGAAGAGAGTAGTTCAAATAAGGTATGCAAAGAAGATGATTTAAATAGTAAGAATATTTCTGAAGGCACTAAAGAGGTTGGTGTAGGGGGTGTTAGTGAAGGAGGTGACTTAAGTGGCAGGAAGTCTTCTGGAGTTAATGAGATAAAAGAAGGCACTAGTGCAGGAAGGGTTTGTGAAGGGGGTGATTCAAGTGGCAGAAAGGTTGTTTTTGATATATCAATAGAAAACAGTTCAGAAAAGGATTTGCACTATTCAGAAGAAAGAAAGACACGTAAAGTTCAACGCTGGGCTGAAATTAGGCCATCTCTTAGTGCCATTGAAAAATTGATGAGTTCTCGTTTCAAAAAGGGAAATGATGTGAAAGGTGAGATAAGAAATGGTAATAATGACCATCTTCCATATATAGAAAAATCTAAACTTGGAGGAGGGGTTTCTGCAACGGATGTTAATAAGTCAAGCGCTGCGTTAGTGGTTGAAGATTCACTTCAACAATTCTCTCTATGGAAAGAACTGGAGTTTCTTGTTCAAGGAGGCATCCCAAAGGATCTTAGAGGAGAGGTACATTGATGCATTCATTCGGTTTTGCTAGGTAGACAATGACTTTTATGAACAATATGAACAATAGGTTCTAGAATTAACCCAATAAAGTAAAAAAAATACTCCACTTCCAAATTACCTCCTAAACCCTAACATTAGAATAACCATCCGCACACCTAGTGAATTGAACATCCAGCTATAGTTAACTGTGCATAAGTAAACCGAATCAAAAGGAAAAACTACCAAACAACTAAGAATCAACATAATATATACCTATTGAATTGAACATCCGATATATCTATTGTTCACATTGTTTAGTATTCTCATTGTCTACCTATACTTTTCCGCATTCAAATTCACAAGAATTCATAATTTTGTGGAGGAAAAATAGTACAGCCTTGTCTTTGCCACAATGTTCTTGTTACAGGTTTGGCAAGCCTTTGTAGGTGTAAAGACAAGGCGGGTTAAGAGCTATTATGAGGATCTGTTAGCAAAAGAAACTATCAATGCTGAAAGCAATGAGCAAAATGACACATCTACTGCATCTGGGAAGTGGAGAAAGCAGATTGAGAAGGTCATTAGCTGCATGCGCCTTGGACTTTATTTTGATTTGTAGGTGCTGCTTCTTTTGCTTCATATTAGAAGTTGGCTCTCTTCTTAGAATAAATCATACTTTTCATTTTCAGGACATTACAAGAACTTTCCCAGGACACCCTGCTTTGGATGAACATGGTAGAAATTCCTTGAGGCGTTTACTGCTAGCATATGCTAGACATAACCCCTCTGTTGGGTATTGTCAGGTAATTCGCGTCAATTAGAGCCTTTCTTTTCAAATATTGATTTGACTATTTGCATTAATTTTTCACAAACCTAAAAAGTTAAAATACATTAATGCATTTCTATATGTATTGTATCTTCTACAATATCTTTTAAGGTTCTGTTAGCACCTCCGTAAAATCTAAACATACATTTAGTGGAAAAACATAACAAGTTTAGATCCAAAAATTTAAACCAATTGAAAGATGATGTGTATCCTATGAAATAAGAGATGTAATATACTGCCTTGGATTTTTTAAATACTTTTCTTATTCCTTTAATTTCTTTTTGCAAGGGGTGTCATGTTTTATTCTTTGTGAGTGATAATCATTACTATGTTCATCGTTGTGTTCATTGTCATTAAAGTTTTTGATATTGAATTTACATTGCAGGCAATGAACTTCTTTGCAGGTTTATTGCTGCTTCTTATGCCCGAAGAAAATGCCTTTTGGTAGGTTAGAAAAACTTAATGTTACAAATTTCACCCTCTTTGTCCATTGTCCCAAGGAGTAAACTTCTACCGGTTCTATCTTTTTATAGTTGCTTATAAAATTGTATACTTAAATCACGATTTTATCTTGGAGACTTTTGCACAAAAGAGTTTTGGCCTGTATTAGGTTTATGAACTAATTTGTTTCTTTTCTCTCCTTTCTCTGGGACATCTCAGGACTTTTGTTGGCATCATTGATGATTATTTTGGAGGTTGTTATACAGAGGAAATGATAGAATCTCAGGTATGACTTATAAATTGTACTATGTAGACAAAATGCCTTTATCTTGATCAATGGGTCTTGATTGCACATGTGATTGATAATTGTAGTATTGAGAGACTTGTAGTAGTCCTCTTTGGATAGTGATAACTTTTAAACTTGTTAGGTGGACCAGCTTGTCTTTGAAGAATTAATGCGTGAAAGATTTCCCAAACTGGGTTTGTGTTTATTTATTTTCTCTTTGTTATTCTTCTTCTAATTGTCTCCATGAGTCGATTGGGATATCTTTGTTCATTCTTTCAATGCTTTGGGTGCAGTTAATCATCTGGAATACTTGGGAGTGCAAGTGACATGGATATCTGGACCTTGGTTCCTATCAATATTTGTGAACATGATTCCTTGGGAAAGCGGTGAAATTTACATGGATTTTATCTTTTGTTTTGGGTGATGGTCTTTTGATACCATGGCATTGACTTTAATATGTTTCCTTTTATGATTCATTTCTATGTTTGTAGTACTTCGAGTTTGGGATGTGCTTCTATTTGAAGGGAACCGTGTTATGCTATTTCGAACTGCACTGGCCCTTATGGAACTATATGGTATTGAATGTTATCTTGTGCTGTTGTCTGATGTGTGCAATATGGTTGATTTATTGGTAAACATTTTCTGTGCACACTCCAAGGTTATAACAAAATTTGTATGTATCATTGTAGGTCCTGCATTAGTCACTACAAAGGATGCAGGTGATGCGATTACTCTATTGCAATCACTTGCTGGTTCAACATTTGACAGCAGTCAACTTGTCTTAACAGCTTGCATGGGTTTTCTAGCTGTGACAGAGGAAAAATTACATGAACTAAGAGAAAAGCATAGACCATCTGTCTTAGAAGTAGTAGAAGAAAGGGCAAGGAAAGGAAGACTTTGGAAGGATTCCAAAGGGATTGCTTCTAAACTGTATAGTTTCAAGCATGACCAAGAACCGTTAGTAGAAGAAAAAAAGGTCAATAAAGGAGATGATATGGCCGCTAATGAGGAAATACCACGGATAGAGTCTCATTCCTCTGATTTGGATGAACTACTTCACAGTCTTAATGTTGATTCTGAAGTGGATTCTCTACCGGATCTCCAGGAACAGGTAATCTTCTGCATCCCATAAGATATACATCTTTGCTCTGTTCCCTTGTAAAATGGCTATGTTTGTGTAGTAGATTGAAATTTATTTACAACGGAACATGACCATTAACTTTGTTGTTTCTAAAATATCCCACAAGTTTAGAGATGTTGAGAAAAAGTTCAGTAGTGAGAGTGACTTGATTGAATAATAGTGCTTACAGAAGGTGATTTTAAATTTATTTAATTCAGGAAATAAATATTCACTTTTTTTTTTCTCTCCCAAATTTTGAAATGATCAAAGAAGAGTAATGGTCAAATAAGTCATTGGAAAATCACTCATTCTCCAAATTGGTTACCAAAAACTTTTTTAATCAAATTCGTCCTTTAAATATTTTAAATTAGTCATATTAGTCATTCCCTCAGTTTCATTGCTAATGGTGTCAAAGTTTGTTGATGTGGTACGTTAAATAACATTACAACACACACCTAGCTAGTAGTCATAATTGACTATTAACATGATTAATTTATGAAATTAGATCAAATTAACCCCACATTGAAGAAGTCTAATACCTCAAGTTCTTCCCTCAATTAGGTTTTGATTTGATATACTTTTATAAATTTATTATGTTAATAGTCAATTGAAACTCCTAGGAGTGTGTTGTGCACTTAACGTGCTACATTAATAAATTTTAACACCATAATAAAGAAAGTAACAGAAGAATTAACATGACTAATTTAAAATCTTTAAAGGACAAATTTGATTAAAAAAAATTTCAAGGACTAAAAAACAAGTGATCTTTCATGACTAATTTGATCATTTACTCGATCAAAGAATGAATTTTCAAGATTACATAAAAAATAAAAATATGGATTGAAAATTATCTAAAAACCAACATGTTTAAGATAAAGTGTGCTTTTATTAGCATCTCTATAACACCTTATAAGATTATATAGAGTATCTCAAAGATCCTAGAATAATTTATGTTTAGTTTATTATATAAGATTATTTTATTTCATCCTATAATTAGTTTTATTTTTAAATTTGTCCTCTCCCTTCCTCCTAAGGTAAAAGGTGGAAACATACAGTGTTAGGTCAGACTTCATCTTTAATAGGTCAAATCTACAATGTAGCTAACTAGCACACTTCCTCTCATAGACTATTTTTCGAGTACTAAGCCTGACATGCTAAAAACTATTAAAGAAGAAAACTACTTGTATGCAATATTTTAAATTCAATGTTTACAACAACATCCAAACTTTTAAAGAACTTAAAATATAAAAGTATTTATAATAAAATATAACAAACTTAAAAACTCTTTTATTAAAACTTTTTTTTATTAAAAATGAACTCATTAATATATATATAATGCCAAAAAAGAAATCTTCCTGAAATAAGAGAATACAGAGAAAACCATAACATAAGTAAATAACGACTTCCGAATCTCTCAACAAGTCTAAGAGGGAAAGCCAGGAAAGCCCCTAGACATTAAGGAATTATCCATATAGCAGCGGGGAAATAGATTTGAGAATATTTCTGAACTGGGCTTATGTGATTCCATTATCAAGGAGGAAAGTTGCATTGTTCAAGGATTATGATACAAAATAAAGATGAGATTGCAAGTATATATACTAATCAGATGTATTAAGCTGCCTTAGTGGACTCTTTATCACTAAGGTTCGTAAAGAAGTGGAAGTTCCAAGAACTGGAAGAGCTCTCAATAGAATAAAAATCTATGATAGGAAATTTATGTAAAGAGGTTAGGCAATAAAGATGAGGAAAAACTAGATTAAAAGGAGCATTGCCTACACAATATTCTTTCCAAAATAGAAAATGAGAACCATCTATTTTCAAAGAAAGCAAACAATTGAAGGTAGCATAACTTTTGGAAATAACTTTACGATGCTAAAGTGAGCAGTATATGTAAGCATGATTATGTCACATCCATTTTTGTTCATGCCATACTTCAAATAGCCTATGCAAACAGGAATGAGGGCTCTAAAGGGAATCGCTAGTTATTTTGTTTCCAAGCTAATGTTTTTGACACAAGATTTTATCAAGAACTAATCCTCCTTGCTTGTTTGATTGACAACAGATCTCCCAACTCACCAAATAATTGAACATTCTAAAGCACCGAACCCAAGGAAATCCCTCGTAATCTCCTCATTAGTATTGACTACTCCCTTAGTATGCGAAACATAAATAAAAATAAAGTATGTTGGATCAAGCAACATTGAATTAGGGTAATCCTACCTTCAAGAGAAAAATAAATCCCTTTCCATACCTCGAGAGACTCAAATAATTTTCACAATAGAATCCCAAAAAGAGGTTCAGGTAAGGTTGTCACCCAAAGGGATTCCCATATAAACAAGAATCCATTCTAGAATTGGACATCTGGCCAAAATATTATGTTCGAGAGTTTTTTGTTAGGTCAATATTAATCCTTGCTAAACCACTCTTAGACATATTGATCCTCAAATCGAAGCCTAGCTCAAAAATATGAAAGATAGAGAGAGAATTTTATAAGATATATCCTTATCATTTTTCAAAATCAGATTGGTACAATCAGCAAACTGCAAATGAGAAACCATAATTGCTTCATATCCACTAAGCATATCCATCAATAAATTGAATCAGAAGGGGGATAGAAATTTACCTTGCCTTAAGCCCCTCTCACCATGGAACCATGTATTTGGCTCACCATTAACAACAACTAAGAAAGTATTTACAACAAGGCAACATGAAATCCAATTCCCCCATTTAAAGCCAAATCCTTTTTTTTTTACTTTAACATCCTGTCCAAAAAATCTTAGTTGACCTTCTTGTATGGGGTTTCTCAAACTCTATTTTAAAATAAGATATTCTTCTATTCATTAGCAATAAAAAATGCATCTAAGATCTATCTACTAGCTACATGGTATTTATTAAAACTTCTATCCTTGTACTTGACAATTAAAGGGATTAGATGTTTGGTACAAATTTGTTTTTGTATTAGCAAAACTTCATAGAAAATATGAGAATATTACTAATTGGTGATAAAACTATATAAGGTTTACAACACCTTTTAAATTTCAATCATTAACAGCTACTGTGCAGGTGGTTTGGTTGAAGGTTGAGTTATGCCGATTGCTGGAGGAGAAAAGAAATGCAATACTGAGGTTCTTCTCCGTCTTCTTCTTGCTTTTATTGAAAGTTTTTTATTATGACATAAAGCATGTTACGTATAAAGTAAGGCTTAGAATATGTTTCTAGAATATAATTATAAGATAAATTTCATTAGGGAAGGAAATTTATCAGTTCAATGCAATTACTACCACTGGAATATTGATAATGCTGATTTCCAATGCACTTTAGTGATTTGCCCAAGAAAGTCATTCTAGAGCTTTTAGTGGTCATGTTCAAATATTGTCCATTGATGGTTCTGGAAATGTTTCTTAAGGAACAATAAATGCATATTCCTAAAACCTTCTCTGTGAAATGTCATTGAACAGCATGAATTATTTATTTCGTTTGCATACTAACTTTATATTCTATCTAGGTTATATGGCTTGTATTAGTATATTAAATCATTTGATAGGGTTGTATATTGTGTTCTATTTTGGCACTTTTGATTTTCAATTTCTATTCCGTTTTACTTCCATGTTTCTTTATTAATATGAAAACGTGATTCAATTATGGGAAAATTGAACTTCATCTCTATAACTGAAAATATATGAATTGGCTCCTAGCATTTTCTACTTGTGTTAATTGACACTTATTGTCTTATTCCATTGTTAAAACATAAGTCAAACAAGTTTAAGAAACTTTAAGGCATCATAATACATCTTGTGATTTGATTTATGGGACTAAAATGGCTAAAGTATAAGCGGTTACATGCTTATTGCATAAATTTAAGGGTTTTACTAAGGGCACTTGTTAAAAATACAAAGTGAAAGGATTTTGTAGAAAAGGATAAGATTTTGAAGTTTCCAATTATATTAAAAAGCAAAACGTTACTTTTCCATTTAAAAAAAGAAAAGGCTTCCTCTTTTGTATTCTTCCCAAGTTCCCGAAGGATAGGCCACTTCTTCGCAAAACCGTAAATTTAATGAAACGATTAAAGTGTACTTCAAGAAAGTTTAATTTCAAGTTGATTTGCACTTTCTTAAAAGTTTGTAGATAATGTGCACATAACTTATAGTTGAGGAGATTAATATGCATCCGTTCAATTATTGTTAGATATTATGATTAGTTTACTTTTGATGCATTAATAGTGTAAAAGATTTATACACTTATAATTTTTCATTTGCATGAATATGCAACAAGAAAAAATACTTTCTTTTATGATTCCTATGAAAATAATTTTTATCCGTACATGGGATTTCATCTTTGAACAGAGCTGAGGAGCTTGAAACAGCTTTAATGGATATGGTAAAGCAGGATAATCGACTGCAATTGAGTGCAAGGGTAAATCCAATATTTGGATGATTGAACTTACTATATTATATTTTTTTCAATTTTTATTTAAATACCTTGACATACTTGCAATTACTATGTTAATGAGAATGGAAATTTGTTTTCTCATTAACTTAATTTTTCTATTTTTCCTTGTGTGGAAAGTGGTTCCATTGGAAGATAACATGAATCTGTTTGAAAAGGATAAATGAAGAATGAAGAGAAATTTTGGAGACACCATTATATTCCATTAATTGAGCCCACCTAGTAGAATAGGATATGTGTGTTGTTGGTCTGGTGTTGTCCTTTGAATTCACTTCCTTCCAATTTGTACTTTAGTTTAGAGTATAGGGAGATGGTATAAACATTTTGTAACAAAGACTAGATTTTACTACATAATTTTTTCAGTTAAGCTTTATACTACGAAAATCCCTGAAACATTGATAAGACAAAGAAGTAAAGTTTTAAAAATTACCTACCAAAAATCATGTAGTAAAATTACCCATGAAAGAGCAAAAATCTAAAATCGTGCATGAAAGATAATTTTGTTTGAGAAAGATTCCCATTTTTGGGTGAATGTGTCCAACAAAGCAACTCTTTCAAGTGTATTGGAAGAATTTTAGAACTCTTGAGATATATGAGAGGAATTATAGTTCTTTCATGTGTACTTTTGTCACTTTCTCACAAAGAAAGCGGAAACAAAAATATTGTGAAAGAACTAAATAAGCTTAATGTGAATATCATTTCATGTTTCAAACAGCAGAAAAGTTTTGTTTATGCAATATAAGACATAAGCACTAGAAAAGCAAGTTCAAAACCTTTTTTAGTCATTTAATTTGTGATGCTTATAATATTTCTTGTCATCATTTAGATTGAGGAATTGGAGCAGGAAGTAGCCGAGTTACAACAAGTCCTTGCAGATAAGAAAGAACAGGAAGTTGCCATGATGCAGGTTTTCTTGCGCACCTGCTTTCTCCAATTTTTATTTTTGTAAGCTTATATGTTAAAATAAATAAGTAAAACGAAACAAAGAACAATTTATTTGTAATTTGTATATAAAACATTGAAATCTTTTTCGTGCCATAGGTCTTAGTGAAGCTAGAGCATGATCAGAAAGATACTGAAGATGCTCGTAAAAGAGCAGAACAAGAACTTGCAGCTCAAAAATTAGAAGTTCATATCCTTCAGGTAACCCGTTTGTTGTTATCACTGTGATTCTTGTAATTTGTTACATCATACTTTATAGATTGGGGCAGTAAAATGTTGGAATTTCTAAGCAGTAGACAAGTCACACATCCATTAAACATGAGTTATGTGTAGTGTATAATATAGAGAACCACAGACTTGTAGACCCATTTTTGCCTTTAAATTTTTTGTCAAGATGTACTGTTCAATCCAAAGACGACTTGCTTGAAAGTGCAGCACTATGCAAAGAGAAGGTTTGAATGGTTGAGTGAGGAGTGAAAGGAAACGTTAGCACTTAGTTGAAAATTTGAATTATATTGGCAGGGCTATAATAGCAATATTAGTTTTAAGGAAAACAATCCCATGGCAATGGGATATAATAGTTAGTTAAATTTTAAGAAAAAAAATTTCAAGGAAGATAATCTTACAATCCCTTTTCTCATATGGGATTAAGAATGATGGGATTTCATTCCTTAGAATAACTCAACTCTGGAATAGTTTATTTAAAGTGATGCACCAAATAGGGGAATCTTATATTCTGATATGCACATCTCTAGGAAGGTGTTATCTGCAGCATGTTTTTGGCTCCCCTCTCTAACACGAAATTCTTAAATAAAGTTAAAAGGCTAGCAGATAAGATAATCACACTAAAGTTTTCAGTTATACTACAAATTAAGCACACCTCTTTCTCCCTCTTTGGTGCCTAAAGATTGTTGATGAATACATTGGTTTCTATATTCATTTATAAGGTTTGTGTGTACTCCTATTAGAACTATCATTGTTGACGTTTTTGCATGTTATAATATATTTTAAAAAGAATGATGAGATAACTAATATAGATAATGTGCCGATAGTTCTAATATATTTTGCTATTGGTTTTATTTGGTTTACAATGTGATGTGGATAATTTCAATGGCTTCCACAAATTTTGGAATAAAAATTGTCCATTTTTTAAAAAAAAATCAAATATCTACAGCATGTTTATGGTATTGAAGAGCTATCTAATTTCTAAGATGGATGAGTCTATTTTCCATATTAGTAGAAGTGAAAACACTATATTAACTATTAAGGATATTGTAAGACATTATATATATCTATTTCCAGTATAATAAATGTGCAGGAAAAGTATGAGAAAGCCATGATATCAATTGCTGAGTTGCAAAAACGGGTGATTGTTGCAGAAAGTATGTTGGAGGCTACCCTTCAATATGAATCTGGCCAAAACAAAGCACTTTCTTCACCAAGGTACAAAATATTTCATATTTTAGAATATTTGTTATAGTACTTTACAATTTGTATGCAACATTTTTTCTTTTAAGTTCAAATTTTTTTATTACTATTTGTTACAAATTATTTTAGTTATTGTCTTTATCACTTGGAAATGCCAAATTAATGTTAAAATAGTTCCTTAATCCTTACCTTCATAAACAATGGAGATTTGCAAAATTGTAGAAACCACATAGAGATTAAGACAAGGAGTCATACCATAAAGTTATGACAGAGGATGATAGAAATAGAATAGAGATTGAGAAAAGAGATCTAGGTTTTGGAGAATTAATTTGTCTTTATGATAGGTAAATCCATCTTGGAGACTATACACTTGTTAAAGAGAGTGATAGAGAGATGTCAGAGCAATAAAAAGAAATTTTATATATGGCCATTGATATGGTACCATGGGAAGTCCTTTAGAAGGTCTTGTAGAAGAAGGGACTAAGGATAACATGATGTAATTAAAGACATGTAAGGTGGGATCCACAAATCTTGTGAGAACACAAGGTGGTTAGTAGAAGAATTTTCTATTAGTATAAGATTACACTAAGGCTAATCTCTAAGTGTATGATTTTTACATTACTATTGGAGGTGGTTTATGAACCTATCTAGAAACCTATATATTTCTTAGGTGGCCGGTTTAGACATGCAGAAGAAGACCAGCAGAGCATTCGATCAGCAAGATAGTATCAAAGTTCTCTACTTTCATGCGTTTAGCACACTTGTGCTATCTACGTAAAGAGAAGTAAAACTAGACCGAGGGAACCCAAACTTCGCTAATATTCCTTGAAGTTAAGTTGTTTTCGATGATGCAGCAGACATAGCACGATATTCTTAGTAGACCTACTTAAAGACACGGTCTTGCTTTTTTACTTTTCCATGATATCAAAAAATCTCCACGGAACATGCACCAACCAATGACAAATTTATGGGTATTAGGACAACTTGCCCAATCTGCATTATTATAAGTAATTAGGTTCATGGGAAAAACAGCATATAAACCACGACAAGTAATGCCCTTCAGATATCTAATAATTCGACAAACAGCAGCTATGCAGAGGTATCTTAGGGAGTCATAAATTGACTAATTTGTTGTGCAAGAAATGAGATATCAACCCTTTAATTGCTAGCTGCCAATTGTCGATATACCCAAGGATCTGAAAGTTGCTCGCCCTCATCATAATGATACTTGATGTTCACTTGAAGAGGAGTTACAATAGGTGAAGATCCTTGAAGACCAGCTAAGATAATCAAATCATGTGTGTACTTCCAATCCTACGAAGTAAGAAAGGTTACCAAGATCCTTCATTTGAAAAGAATCATGAAGGTGTTGTTGTAGCTAACTAATCAATAGAGTGAGTTCATAGGACAACAATATCATCAATGTATACCAAAATAAAGAACAAGGCTAATAGTGGTTTTCAAAGAAACAAAAGTCATATTTGCTCTACACATATCTAAATTGGGCAAAGTTAATTGGCTTATAACATATAACGAATGATTCAACTTACAAGCCTCAATAATAGAAGAGGAAATTAAACCGGTGGGAGGTTCCATGTAAATTTCCTCTTTGAGATACCATGGAGAAAGGCTTCTTTTAAATCAAAGTGTTTAAGTGACCATCCTTGTTTGGTAGCAATTGTGAGAATTGTATGAATAGTAACCACTTTAGCTATAGGAGCAAATGTTCCCTCATACTTAATGTCATACTCTTCTTGGTGTCCCAAGACAGAAACTGAGCCATATAATGATCCAAAGAACTGTCAAATTAAAGTTTAACTGAGTAAACCCATTTACAGCTGATAGGTTCGACGTGAACTAAACATGGAACAATGTCTTCTCTTGAAGAGCTATAAGTCCTCTTGCATGCTCTTTGCCAACTTCCATCTTTAGCTGCTTGTGGATAAAAAACTAGATTATTTCTTTCCAATAAAAAACAATTGGAATTGAAATTCCGATGGTATATAGTTTTTCCTAATGAATTTGGCACAAAAATCAGAATCGTTATTTCCCAAACCAACCATGTTAAAGAAAAATACTAAATGAAGAAACCAAACCAAGTAAAAGAAAGAAACATCTGAAGGTACCAATGACCAAAGAAAAAAAAGATTTAATTATTCTGTTGGTCCCTATAGTTTGACCAAATTTACAACTAGATCCTTATACTTCCTTTCTTTGCAATTAGGTCCCTACACTATTTTTAATTTGGTAATTAGATTTTTTTCATGTCAAACACGTTAAAATTAACGGAATATTTTTTCAAAAATTTGTGTTCAAAGATCTAATTAAGTTCTTAATTGTGGATACTTTTAATTTGCGGAAAAATATTTAGTTAACTCTAATATTTTTTATATTAGGAAGACCCAATTATAAAATTAAAAGTAATGTAAGAACTTAATTGAAAGAAAAAAAAATTATAGCGACATAATTGCAGATTTGGTGAAATTATAGAGACCAACAGAATAGCTAAACAAAAATAAAATTACTACCCAAAACTAGAGATAAAAAAATCCAAGATGAACTAAGACTACTCTAGAACCCAAGCTCTATTACCATGTTAAAGTCTGATTTGAAAGACAAGATGTCCCTTGCTATTTCTTTCATACAACATAAAGACAAATGTACAGTATCAAGGATAGAATTTTTATCTGATTTACACGGGTTTTCATACTAAGTTACTGAGATTTTAGGATGATATCTAGCTTAATTTTACTCCCTATAGCAACTATATATTCTATATATGAAAATAGAAAAATATACTCCTAGTGGACAAAAATGTCCTATGGAAACTGACAGATCACAGGGAAAGATTTTGAATGAGGTGGTCAAGAGAGATTGATAAGCATAAATAGGCTTACTGTAGAAATGGTATATGACAAGATGCAATGGTATTGTTTGATTTATGTTGACTATCTCATCTAGTAGGATAAAATATTTATTATTGTAATTGTAGTATTGCCTTTATCACTTTATGATTTTCCTTTGAAACACTTGGACTATATATGCTGAAGATTAAGACCTCCATATTTCACGCATAAATCATCTATTAAGCATATTGATCCATAATTGCATAATTTTGCTTTAAGGGATTAGGGAAGTGCAAGTTCTGAATTCTGATATATTTCATTCTCAATGGTGTCCTTTCTATATCTGAATTCTGACTTTGAAATTTCCGAGAGAGATTGTTAGAAAATATGTAGATATTAAAAAAGAGAGAAAATAGAAAAGTGATTTTGTGGTTGTATCCACTATCTCCAATATTTTAGTGATTAAGAATTAACAAATTGATAAATTTTGTACATTTTGATTGTTTCAATATTCTCTGCATTAAGATGGTTACCAAACCACACCAAGAGCGTTAGCATATGATGCAAGATTTGCTACCTCCATTCATTTGGATCAATTTCATTGGCGGTACTTTTGTAGGGTTGGTGGTCGTCAAAGTCCACATACAGATAGCAACTCACGTTTTGGTCTACTTTTTGGACGTGGTTGGCTTGATAAAAACAAGGTAAAATCTTCGTTTTCTACAGTTATTACAATTCAGCGTCGCAAGAATTAGCCATCTGAACATTGGGTGCATTAGAAACTGATGCAGTTAATTACTTGATCCTGTATTCATTTATATTTTTGTTTACCTTGTAAAGAAAAATGTCTATTTATTGTATCAATCTTTTAAAGAGTCTATTTTCAGTTTTTTCCATAATATGCAAATTGAGTATCAAAAATGCTATTTGCATAAAAAAAATGAGCCATCATATAAGCTATCAAGTATTTGTGTATGAATACAATATATATGGGTAGTTGATTTTTTGTGTATACGTAACATGGTTAGTTTTAGTATATATATGCTAATTTCCATTCTTTCAGGTGGAGTAATTGACAAGCTCCGCATTTCTTATTGATAAAAACTTACACACATTCTGTTGTAGCAGAAGCTTATAATTGTTTTTATTGATTATACCTTACACATCCTATTAAACAGGGGAAGTCTAATGCTGAGGAATCCGGTGAAAATTTGTCTTCCAATGCCGCTTTGGGGACTGAATCCAATGACCAAGAAAAGCAAACATAGTACATGCAGAGCAGCGATGTTTGAGAGCTAGGAGTAGTTAGTTACGGCAGTTTCTGGTTTATGATAGTTGGCTGAAAGAAAGATAAGAAAGAAGAATCCACTTGTATCATCATCCATTCAAATCCGAGCCTTTCCTTCCGAATTTTTTATTACCCATTAAACCAAACTAGAGATATATGTCAGGGATGCTATAGATATGGATAGTTAAAATAGTAATGTAAAGGTATATCTTTTTTTTCCTTTTTAACGATGTTATCATTTAATTCAAAACAAACTTAATTTTGTAACTCTTAATGTGGATTCTTTGATTCGGATGAAGTACACTAATTTGAAAAACTATTAAGAGAAAATCTCCATATGGATAGGGTGAAGAAAATATGAATACATAATCATTTGTGATCATAAAATAATCAAACACGGATAAATCTATCCACAAAATAATAAAATTGACGTTATATCTATAAAAAGATGAGTCTCAGTTGATAAAATTATCTAAATTTTAAAAATTATTTAAAATTTCCAAACCACCTCTCCTAACTTAACTTAATTCAAATTTCCAATTATAATTTAGGTAGAGTTTTAAATATTCCTAGACACTATTGTTTTAATAATTTTAACTGTTAATCTTAAATATAAAAATATATATAATTATTTTGAAAGTTACCTGAAATGTTGATGTGAGTCTGGACATAAGGTCCAAAACCCTTCTGAGGTAGCGTCCGACTTGTTTAGTGCCGAGGTGCTGCCGTCCATGTTCCTCGCGAGAAGGTGGGGATGGTACTTGCAAGAGACTCCGATGCTTAAGTTAGTAAGGGTTTTAAATAGGGTTTTAGTAGAATAGAACGTGAATATACCTGAGGAGTGTCAGTGTATTTATAATAGAGTTGTTAACCACCTTTATTAGAGTAGTTCTACCTTTATTGATGAATAACCATTACCTTTATCTTGGGAGTTTGTTAAGATCGATCTTTTAGTGGGAATAGAGATAGTAGGAGAGATTCGGAAAAATAATTACTTATTTTGATAAGTACGAGCCGATCTCTTTCATTGTGTCCGACCTCTTTAAAGAGGTCGAGTATGAGTAGAGGTCACCCCCGTTTGGGTGGGCCTTTCATCTTTATTGGGTCTAGCTTTATGTTTTGGGTCAGGGTATGAACAGTGCCCCTGTTTGAGTCCGGATTTGCCCCAAGGTTGCATTCAAGCATTTTATGGCTTTAGTTTCGATGTCGGGTACACCACCTTCAAGAGGTTGGGTACCCGACGTGTTTTGAAATTTTTAAACATTTTCTCTTTAAATGAGGGCGAATGTTATGCGGCAGTTCTCTGGGAATCCGCGCACGACTTTAAAGAGGAGGTATGAAATGACTGTTTTTCCCCTTTTCTCTTATAAAGTGTTTCGCGCTCTTCTTCTCATCTTTTTTTAATTTCTGAAAACGTTCGATTGCCTTCTTCATCACAAAAAATGCCTTCAAGTTCTTCTTCTGTTTCTTGCTTCCTAACCATTTTCAGTTCCAAGATTTCTCCATCTTGGACCCTTTGAAGGTCTTGTTTTGCTGTACGAAGAGGAACATTCGTGTTTCTTGCTATTTGGCATGCCCCTCGATTCTTCGAATCTCATCAAGGTTGGTACTCTTGACGTCTTTGTTGCATAACTGTTCTGAGCTTTTTGAATCTGTTTCTTGTATTTGGGTGACATTTTGAGTAGTAGCGAAGATTCTTACATTGTTGGTTTTGTTTGTATCTTGAAACTTTTTTGGGAAAAGTTGTTAACTTCTGCTACTTTGTATACTAAAACTCCTTTTCGAAGCTGTTTTTGTCGTCTGATATTTCTATTACGAACGTTTGGTTGTGTTTCTGAAATTTCAAGGAACTTGTTGCCATTTTATTGCTGTAGAACATAATCTTGTTGCCTCCCAATGGTGTCGCTGCTAATAGTGTAGGAGTGGCGCCATTTCTGTTCTTTCTGTTTTGAAAAGATCTTTTGAAATCGCGTGGTGTGTTTTGTTTCTCTTTACTCGACTTCTTTTGATTGGTGTCTGGGCTCTTTAGTGATGACTTCTTTTTGTTGCATTTGTAGGTATAGCTTTATGTCTCAATCTATTATTCACGACATGTCAACAAAAGTCCCTCCTTCCCTTTTAACTTGGGTAGATACTGATAAACCACATTTGTAGGGTTTATCTTGTGCTTAATTTAGGGGATTCTATGACCTTTTGCCCACATTTATTCAATGAAATAGCATGGTTTCATGATTGTTTCCCAATTTGTGCTTAAGTGTAAATATGCTTTCTAGGACCTTAATTAGCTAAATTCAATTCACCTTTGATTCCACTAGATGTCTTGATTTGTTTGTTAAGTGATTTCAGGTTGAAAAGGCTAGGAATGGATCAAAGGAGTGAAGAGAAAAGCATACAAAGTAAAGAACACATGAAAAAGCCAAAGATTTGGAAATCTTCATCCACGCGCACGCGCACTAGACGCGCACGCGTGGATCGCGAAAAACCTCAGGGACGCGCACGCGTCGATGGTCGCACATGATTTTTTAATAAAAAACATGCCCAGCGATTTTGAGGAGCTGTGGGGCCTAGTTGCAACCAACTTTGGCGCCAGAAGTGCTTTAAAAGACCAAGGATTGAAGGGAATGAGGAACTTTTCATACTTTTCATACTTTTGATCATTAGTTTAGTTTAGTTAGTTTTGGAGGGAAAGTTAGTTTTAGAGAGAGAAGCTCTCACTTCTCTCTAGGATTAGAATTAGGATTAGGTTTAGTTCGTAGATCTAGGTTTTGATTCATGCTCTCTACTTCTTCTTCTTCTTCTCAATTCTTTGTTGTTGCATTTATGATTCCTCTATTCTTTTGTTGTAATTTCCTTTATGTTGTTTCTATGCTTTATTGTAGATCTACTCTTGTTCCTTCTATTTTCTTCCAATTCAATTTGAGGTAATTCATAATAATTGTGTTTCTTTTGATTGTTGTTATTAATTCCTTGTAATAAGTAGTTGTTAGATTTCATTGTTGTTATCAATTTACTTTGCTTTCCTCTTATGCCTTCCAAGTGTTTGATGAAATGCTTGGTTGGATTTTAGTGTAGATTTTGTTCCTCTTGGCTTAGGTGGAGTAATTAGTGACGCTTGAGTTATCTAATTCCTTTGTTGATTGATAATTAGAAGTTGCTAATTGATTTGGATACCACTAAAGCTAGTCTTTCCTTTGGGAGTTGGCTAGGACTTGTGGAATCAAGTTAATTCATCCACTTGACTTTCCTCCATGGTTAGAGGTTAACTAAGTGGTAGCAATAGATAATTGTGGTCACAATTGAGGAGGATGACTAGGATAGGACTTCTAGTTCTCATGTCTTGCCAAGAGCTTTTATAGTTGTTAGTTTATTTTCTTTGCCATTTATATTCCTTGTCTAAAACCTCAAAACCCCAAACATACTCCATAACTAATAACAAGGACACTTTCTTACAATTCCTAGGGAGAACGACCCGAGATTTGATACTTCGGTTTATAAATTTAGGGGTTTGTACTAGTGACAAACAAATTTTTGTATGAAAGGATTATTGTTGGTATAGAGACTATACTTGCAACGAGACTTCATTTGTGAATTTCTAAACCGTCAAAATTCCAATAATCAAAATGGCGCCATTGCCGGGGAGTTGCAATGGTGTTGTGTTATTGTTTATTGTACATATGTGAATATTATGAATAGCTTGATTTTTGGATTGTTTGCTAGTCTTTGCTAGTTTAGGACTTTGTTTCATTATTTTTCTATTAGCTTTTGAATTTTATTTTCTCTTTTCACTATGAATTCTCACTTTGGCTATGAGTGTGATTACAACTATGTTGTAGGAAATGGGAGCTACAATGAAGATGTGTATCAGGGATGGGATAATCAAAAGTGGGAGGAGCCATATGCATATGATCAATCTTCATGGCAACAACCTCCACCTATGCACTATGAAGAAGAGCCATTCTATGATGCATTCCAATCCATTGGTTATGGTGAGTCCCCTTATGACTTCCTAGAACCACCACCATACACCTATGAGCCATACCCTCAACATAGCCACCTACCACACTCACAAGCCTCTTTTCACCAACCACCTTCATATGACCCTTATCCATATCCACCATTACAACAACCATATGAGCCATATGAACCACATATAGAGTCACCACCATTCCAACATCAACATTTTCAAGAGCCACCCACTCTATGTTATTACCAAGATGAACCACTCCAATGTGTACAAATTTTCAACCACAAGATGAATACCACTTCCCACCACAATCTCCCATGAAAGAATATTCATGTCCTTCAATCCAAGAGCCATATGATCCTACTCATGATATCCAAGAGGAACAAGATTCAAGGAATCATCTCAAAGAAACATTGGATCAATTTCAAGCAACCGTAGAGTGTGTTGTGCAACAAGTGGAAATAATAGAAAATATTGAACCACCACAACTCTACCAAGAAGAACCACCTTCCTACTATGAATCCTTCCCCCAAATTGATGAACCCTTTCATCCACCCCAACCTCCAATGGATGATATCCTTGATGTTCTTGTTCAAGGACAAGAGGAGATGAAAAGGGATGTAGAACAATTCACGGCCGCCTTGGATGAGGTGGTAAACCAGTTGGCATCCCAATACTTAAATACTCAAGGAACTCCCATGGCTACATGTGAAGAATCAAATGAAGAGCATAACATGAAGGAGAGATTGTTGGAGAATGAGGGAAGTTGCTTTGTATTGGAACAATTGGAGGAAGCTATAATTGTTGAAGAAGAGGAAGAATTGGTCGAAGACTTAGGAGATGTGGAGCCTCCATGGGAACATAGAGTTGAAGAAAACCCCTCCAAGATGATTGAAATTGATGCTAGGGAGGAAAGTGCACAACTTCCAAGGCATATTTCATATGAAGACTTGGATGGGATAGAGCAAGAATTGAGTCCCGTTGGTGAGGAAGATCAAGCATCAAGTCTTAATGGTGAAGAATTCTTTGAGCATGAAGAACCTTCTCCCGGTGAATTGGAAAGCAATGTGGAGGTAAATTTTTCTCACTTTCTCAATTATGATTTGAGTAAGGAAAAAGCCTTAGATAGAATTGATGAACAAAGGATTGAAATTAAGAGACCTTGTGAAGAGGTGGAGACCCTTAGAAAAAAGGAGGATGGGAATTGAATACGCTTTGTCAAGACCCTTAGGAGCTTCTTTGCCTAGGTTGCCATCTACTCCTATATTTGAGTAGGTAAAATTCATTTCTATTACCTTTATTATCACACTCGAATATGGCTTGCTTGAAACGGATGGTCAACTTAGGATGCTTTGTGGGATGAAGCGTAAAAGAAAGATGTTTCGTGGTTGGCGTTGCAAATCAAGGTTCATTATGGTTGATACATCAAACATGAAATATAAAGGTTAGAGTATTGCTCACTTAGATGGGTCTAGAAGGATTGTTGGTCACTTTATAGAGAATTCACCTTGTTCACCACCCGGATGGACTAATAATGAGAGTCAACTTCAAGACGGGTGTGAAAACAAAGTGTGGGATCCCGGATCGCAAAAGGAAGATCAACCTTCGGATCCCTAAGCTGGTGAAGAACTCCATCAAGACTTGGCTCAATCCATGAGAAATCTTGGGGCACAATGGAGAACCAAGCATTGGTGGGAGTTTCAAGATGAATTCAAGCACAAGCCACCTTGATGAGGAGCTCCCCATAAGCCCAACTTAAGGACAATAAATAAAAGTACTAGGTGGGCGACACCCCACCATGGTAAACTCTTTCCATTCTCTTGTAGATTTGATTAATAAGTGATTTGAGTTGCCATTGTAGGTAGTTTTCCTTTTCATGTAGTTTTGTCTTAATATCTTGGTTGTTAGTTGCTTAAAATGCAAGTTATGTTTGTTTGCACTTGAAATTTTTTGTTAATTTTGCATTTTAGTTGATCTTTTGTTGTAGGTAGTGTTAGGGAGATTTTTAGCTGTTTATAGTATTTTTGAAAAAAAAAGAGTCACGGACGCGTACGCACGCTGTGCGCATGCGCGTCCATACGCATATTCAGGCCCATACTTTTTCCAGAGAGTTGGGCCAATTTCGTGCAATAGCTGGGCCAATTGCACAACTGCGTGTATGCGTGCGCGCACTACGCACTTACGCGTCGATGTCCTTATTTTGCATATGCGCGTGCCCGCGCACATGCCGCGTGCGCGCCGATTCGCTAAAGTGGTTCCCAGGCCAATGATCCGAGAGTTGTACCAGCTCTGGGCTAGCATTAAGCGTTTGGCCCAACCTCACCCACGCATGCGCGCACCTGGCGCGTACGCGCCCTTCGGCCAAAATGCACATCGGCGCGTAAGCGTGCATGATGCGTCCACGCCGGTAAAAAAAAAGAGGTTTTTTTCTCCTCTTCCATTTTGTTTTGTTTATCGCATTCGTATACTTTCTATTCTTTACATTTCAATTTTGTTTCTATAGCCTGTTTTCAATTTTTTTCTAAGTCTCTTCTTTCAATAATGGTGTTGCATTTTCTTCCTCAATTGTTGAGAATTTCTTGGTTAATCTTGGTGCCTCTAGACTTGTTTGATATTGATGGGTAATGAAATTTCTAATTTAATGCTTATCCTTTGATGATCCTTGTATCCTTTGTGCATTGATGTGAGCTTACATGTCTTTCATAACCCACTTTTTCTTATTTGAACTTGATGCTCACTATACTCTTCATGCTTTAACTTTACTCTTGCATCAAGTATTAATTGATATGCCATTAGCTTACAATATTTTTTCACTCACATGTTGTAGCTACCATGTAGTGAGAACCTTACCCTTATTTGGCATTAGCCCTCGCCTATGTTCTCTTTACTTTGATATCTTTGTTATAGGCTTAATTTCTTTCTTTTTCTCTCCCTTTAGGTTGGCCACCAAGAAAGGAGGAAAAGGAAAAGCTTCGAGATGGGGCAACGAACAAGTCCTCCGCACAACCTTTCGACGAAGCTCATCAATTGTAGCAACCCATCCACCTTGCTCTTATTTGCATGCACCGAGGACGGTGCAATCTTCAAGTGTGGGGAGGTCGTCCGACCGATCTCCATGGATAACAATTTCTTGTCCAACACCAATTCTTAGCTTTCTTAGGTTGCATGTTAGTTAGAATTTGTACATATTTTTATCACTTCTTTTTATGCTAGGACTACTTGGTTAGGGTGATGATTTTTTTTTCCAAGAAATTGTTTTTAGGGCAACCTACCAATTTGAAAACTTTTTGTTGAACTTGCTTGAAAGAATTTATTTTGGAACATGGTTTTGAGCTAAGAACACAAGCTTGTGAGATTTGAGCCTAATGGTGTGGTTACATCTTATAACCACTTATTTTTCCTTCTTGTGTGCATTATTCTCTTCTTATGATTGTGATCTTTGATTTGTTTGATTCTTTATGTCCATTATTTTGTGTATTCATGCATTTATATGATTGAGGCCATCATTTCATTTAGCTCACTTATCCAAATGGCCTTACCTTTTATCTTCCATTGTTAGCCAATTTGAGCCTATGCTTAACCCACTTGTTCTTAATTTTATCACACTACAAGCCTTGAAGTGGAAAACAATAAAAGTCCTTAATTTGGATCTTTGATTAGCTTAGGCTAGTGTGTGTGTGTCATTTAAGTGTGGGAAATCTTGGGACATTGGGTGAATAAAAGGGTAGTTTTATATTTTTGTTGTAAATATTAGGAATTGGGTGTATGCTCATGTGTAATGAATGTAAAACCTTAGGCATTGATGATCTTGTATATAGGAAAAAAAATGAGAAAAAGGAAAGGAAAAGAAAAAAAACAATATGGAAAAAAAAAAGAAAATAGAAAAAGAAAGAAACAAAGAAAAAGAAAGAAATAAAAGGGGACAAAATGCCCCAAAGCAAAGCTCAATAAGGGTCAATGCATAAGTGTTGTGAAATGAAAAGGAATACATGAGTATGTGAAAAAGTGAGAAAAATGGGTAGTTAGATTAGCTTTGAAATTGTATAGGATATCATGGGTTAGGTGGGAAGTTTAAGCTTATCAAAGATTCAAATTTTAAGCTCACTTGACCAAATATGCACCCTTACCTTGACCCTAGCCCGATTACAACCTAAAGAAAAGACCTCATGATACTTGTATGCATGCATGAAATATATGTTGATTGTTAGAAGAAAAACAAATCTTAGAAAGCATGATTAGGGGAGAATTGAGAGAATCGACCCTACACACTTGAGCGACTAGAGAGCAAACACTTCCGGTGAGGGTTCGATGCTTAATTCCTTGATTCCCGGCTTTCATGAGCTTTCTTCTTGTAAGTCTACTTGAACTTCATTTTGATATTTAAATTAGTAGGATTCATGAGTCGTCATAGGACCTTAGCCCTACTTGCGCATGTATGTCTTGGAGATTGATTTATTTTTAACCAAGTAGCTAGAATCATTTTGCATTTAGTTGCATTCATATAGATAGATGCATTTAGGATACTTGCATTGAATAAATGTTGATACCCTTTGCTTTCCCTTGGTATAAGCATGAGGACATGCTTGGTTTAAGTGTGGGGAGGTTGATAAACCCCATTTGTAGGGTTTATCTTGTGCTTAATTTAGGGGATTCTATGACCTTTTTCCCACATTTATTCAATGAAATATCATGATTTCATGATTGTCTCCCAATTTGTGCTTAAGTGTAAAAATATGCTTTCTAGGACCTTAATTAGCTAAATTCAATTCACCTTTGATTCCACTAGATGCCTTGATTTGTTTATTAAGTGATTTCAGGTTGAAAAGGCTAGGAATGAATCAAAGGAGTGAAGAGAAAAGCATACAAAGTAAAGAACACATGAAAAAGCCAAAGATTTGGAAATCTTCATCCACGCGCACGCGCACTAGACGCGCACACGTGGATCGCGAAAAATCTCAGGGACGCGCACGCGTGCTGTGCACGTAAGCGTCGATGGTCGCACATGATTTTTTAATAGAAAACGTGCCCAGCAATTTTGAGGAGCTATGGGGCCCAGTTGCAACCAACTTTGGCGCTAGAAGTACTTTAAAAGACCAAGGATTGAAGGGAATGAGGAACTTTTCATACTTTTCATACTTTTGATCATTAGTTTAGTTTAGGTTAGTTTTGGAGGGAAAGTTAGTTTTAGAGAGAGAAGTTCTCACTTCTTTCTAGGATTAGAATTAGGATTAGGTTTAGTTCGTAGATCTAGGTTTTGATTCATGCTCTCTACTTCTTCTTCTTCTCAATTCTTTGTTGTTGCATTTATGATTCCTCTATTCTTTTATTGTAATTTTCTTTATGTTGTTTCTATGCTTTATTGTAGATCTACTCTTGTTCCTTCTATTTTCTTCCAATTCAATTTGAGGTAATTCATAATAATTGTGTTTCTTTTGATTGTTGTTATTAATTCCTTGCAATAAGTAGTTGTTAGATTTCATTGTTGTTATCAATTTACTTTGCTTTCCTTTTATGCCTTCCAAGTGTTTGATGAATTGTTTGGTTGGATTTTAGTGTAGATTTTGTTCCTCTTGGCTTAGGTGGAGTAATTAGTGACGCTTGAGTTATCTAATTCCTTTGTTGATTGATAATTAGAAGTTGCTAATTGATTTGGATACCACTAAAGCTAGTCTTTCCTTTGGGAGTTGGCTAGGACTTGTGGAATCAAGTTAATTTATCCACTTGACTTTCCTCCATGGTTAGAGGTTAACTAAGTGGTAGCAATGGATAATTGTGGTCACAATTGAGGAGGATGACTAGGATAGGACTTCTAGTTTTCATATCTTGCCAAGAGCTTTCATAGTTGTTAGTTTATTTTCTTTGCCATTTATATTCCTTGTCTAAAACCTCAAAACCCTAAACATACTCCATAACTAATAACAAGGACACTTTCTTGCAATTTCTAGGGAGAACGACCCGAGATTTGATACTTCGGTTTATAAATTTAGGGGTTTGTACTAGTGACAAACAAATTTTTGTATGAAAGGATTATTGTTGGTTTAGAGACTATACTTGCAATGAAACTTCATTTGTGAATTTCTAAACCGTCAAAAGTCCAATCATCAGATACCTCTGTCCATACTGTTATCCCTATAGTTGATAAAAAATATGCCGAGACCTTTCTTAGGCATCATTGGCTTTGTGAGAATTGAGAGGATGATCGAAATTACGAAATAGTGATAGCTGATCCCGAGGAGAGGGTATGCTTTCCCCCTTTAGATAGGTTGAAGCGTCCTTTTTTCTATGCTTATGATTATTTTTTCTCAAAAATAGATGTTAGGCTTCCTTTCTTTGATTTTGAGAGCAATGTTCTTTGGACTTGTAATGTTGTCCCTACCTAGTTACACCCGAATTCTTGGGCCTTTTTTGAAAATTTTCCAACTTTTGTGTCGAGAACTTGATATCCAACCTTCCCTCAAGGCCTTCTTTTACCTCTTTGTTTTGACCAAGCTTTTTAGTTCAAAAAAGCTAGCTTGGCTTTTCTTCCGCGCCGTTCAGAATAGGAAGGTTTTTTTCTATTTTTGATTAGTCCTTCCACGACTTTAAAATTTATTTTTTCAAGGACCAAGCTATGGAGGGTGCCCGACCTTTCTTTTTGGATGAGAATGATGAACCCTGTTTCCTGTTATACTGGGAGGAAAAATCCATGATAGCCAAGTATAACATAGATTACTTAGATGACTTTGAGAAGGCCGTAGTTGACTTTTTTCAAGAGTGCTGGGGCCGAGCTCCTCACTTGGGTACCAAAACGTTCTTAGGGGTCCCCGGTCAGCTTCAGTCCGAGATAGGTAATTTTCTTACCTTTAGCTTTTTTATTTTGGTTATGATTTAGGCTGGAAATTAATGTACTTTTACTTTTATAGAGAAAATGGCTTTGAAGTCTGCTGTTATGAAAACAATACGGGCTACCAGGAAGAACGTAGTCACACGAGATATTGATGAGCAGATATTTTATATGTTTTTTGGCATCGTTTTCATATAGTTTTTAGTATGTTTCGTTTAATTTTTATTAAGTTTTCATAGGTATTAGTGCAAAAATCACATTTTTTGATTCTACTTTTAGTTTGTATGTTTTTATGTAATCTTAGGTATTTTCTGGCTGAAATTGAGGAGCTGGAGTTACAGAAGTTGTCCGGATCTGACCTCCTTGCATTCGAAAGAGATTTTTTGGAGTTACAGAAGTCTAAATGGAGCGTTCTCAACAGATATTGAAAGCTGACTTCCAAAGCTTTCTAGCAATGTATAATAGTCCATACTTTGCTTCAGATTAGAAGGTCCAAAACTGGCGTCCAACGCCAGCCTCCTACCCCATTCCAGGCATCCAGCGCCCAAAGGAGGAGGCTGGCATCCAAATGCCTAGAGAGGACCCCTAGCCAGCGTTCAACGCCCTAGAGGCCTCATAGCATGTGGATCTCATCAAAGCTCAGCTCAAAGACTCACCAAGTGGGCCCTAGAAGTGGATTTTATCACTAAAAGACTTTTACCCTTTCTTATGTAATCCTTAGTCATTAGTTTAGTATTTAAGGGATATTTTACATAATCATATGAGACTTTTTGCACCATATTTCGTTCATCATTGTATTTTCCATCAGTATGAGTTTCGAAACCTCCTAGGTTGAGGGGAGGAGCCCTGCTGAGTTTTATGGATTAATAAAAGTATAACTGTTTCTCTTCAATCTATTTTGATTTAATTCTAAGATGTATTTTCGTTCTTCAACATGATGAACGGGATGACCTGTGACAATCATCTTCATTCTTCATACTAAGACCGCGTGCCTGACAACCACCCGTGTTCTTCTTGGGTTCGTGTGAATACTTAAGTGGAAAGCATCGAACCGCCAGCTTGATTATACATCTCTTAGACGGCTAATCCACGACTTCGTTGGGAGAATTCTCGAGACACCAGTTCAGCTAAGGTATAAGGAAATTAGGGGCTCTGTGGTAGAGGCTAGAACTAAGGTGCAACATCCTCAGATCCGGAAGATTCGACCTTGTCTGTGGCGTTTTGAGTAGGATCACCAAAGAGAATGAACGACAGGAGCTTCACCCTCAATCAGAATGGATCCGCACTAACCCTGGGGTTCAGATCTGGAGGAGTATTGGCGGCTGCTCAAACCAGCGTCAATCACATACAGCCTGCCATTGAAGAAATATGACGTTAGGATTTTTGCTAGTAAAGAATTTTATAAAAATAGTCGCGTTGTAGATATAGTTTCTAAACCAACAGAAATCCCTTCGTACAAACATTTTGGTTGTCACAAGTAACAAACCCCTTGAAAATTGGTAACTGAAGTATTTAAACCTCGGGTCGTCTTCTCAAGGAACTGCAGGGAAGTATGTTCTTATTATTGGTTATGAAGATTGTAAATTGGGGTTTTGAAGATGAGGAACAAGTAATTTAAATGGCAGGTAAAATAAATAAATAATTGTAAAATAAACTTTTGGCAAGGTATGAGAAATTGGAAGTCCTATCCTAGTTATCCTTATCAATGATGATGAAGATTGAATCTTAATTCCACTTAGTTAGCCTTTACTTAAAGCAAAGAAAGGTCAAGCGACTAATTAGTTTGATCTTCAAATCCTAGTTAATCCCTAAGGAAAGATTGGGATTATTGAAGTTCAATTCAATTAGCAAAGATAACAATTATCAATCATGTTGAGTTTGATAACTCCTGAGTTACTGATTTCTTAACCAAGACAAAAAGGGAAAAAGTAAATCTACTTGAATAAAAATGTCTTCAGATTGGAAGCAACAGTAATATAAATAAAAGAAATCATAAACTGAAATACCTCAAATAACATTAATTCAAAGAATAATCTATAATATAGAAGAATTCATAAATTAAATTGAGAAAATAAGTAATTAAAAAGGAATATTGAACCTGATAAAAAGAGATAATCCTGAAAGCAAAAGAAATCCTAATTCTAAATCTTAAAAGAGAGAGGAGAGAACCTCTCCCTAAAAACTACATCTAAATCATGAAAAGTAACTAATTGGAGACTCCCCCTGAATGGATGAATTCCCCCACTTCATAACCTCTGATCTGTGCCTTCTGGACTTGGATTTGGGCCAAAAAGGGCTTCAGAAATTGCTGGGAGCATTTTTTGTAATTTCTGGTGCGTGGCCTCTGTCACGCGTCCGCGTAGGTCACGCGGTCGCGTCATTTGGAGTTTTCCTTATCACACAGTCGCTTCAGTCATGCGTCCGCGTCATATGCGTTTTGCTTAAGGCGCGTGATCGCGTCAATCACGCGGTCGCGTCACTACCATTTCGCGCTGGCATGCGGCAGTGTCGTCCATGCGATCGCGTCACTGCCAATTTCTCCAAAAACTCTGTTTTGTGCTTTTCTTCCATTTTTGTATGTTTTCTTTCCATCCTTTAAGTCATTCCTGCCTTAGAAGATCTGAAACTACTCAACACACGAATCACGACATCGAATGGAAATAAAGGGTAATTAAAATAATTATTTTTAAAGCATAGGAAACATGTTTTTTTTTCACATACATCACATAATAAGGAAGGGAAAGTAAAACCATGCAATTAACATGAATAAGTGAGTGAAGGATTGAATAAATCACTTAAATTAGGCACAAAATATATCATAAAATATGGGTTTATCAACCTCCCCACACTTAAACAATAGCATGTCCTCATGCTAAATCCAAGATAAAGAGTAAGGTAAGGTTGAAGTGGTGGAATCTCATGCAATGCAATCTATTCTAAATGCAACTACCTAAATGAATCATGCAATTCTAATTTTTTTATTCATTTGTATATAAAATTTTCATGTAGTTAAATTAATTCACATTCTCAAGGAATCATATATGCATAGCCAAACCTTAGATAATGATAAAGCACTTTTACAATTGAGATGGGAAAAATATTTTACAAACTTGCAAGACAATTAGCAATTTAAGCAGAGATATATGTTGATGAGCTATTGAACCCTCACTGGATTTCGTGTTTACTCTCTAGTCACTCAGTGTTTATTGGGTTAATTACTCTATTCTTCTTTTTATCCTTACTTTCCATAACTTTGTTCTTCATCTAACCAATCAACAATTATAGAATATAGGCATACAAAAATTATGAGGTCTTTAATTAAGGTTGTAATGGGGCCAAGGTAAAGGTAAGGGTATATGTATAAGGCTAAGTGAGCTAATAAGTGAATCCTTGATTAGTCTAAGATCTCACCTAACATACATACTTTGTAAAGCAAGAATTTCTTTACCTATTCACCCAAATTTTCCCACTTTTGATGTTACATGCTCATGCATTAGTTTTAATTTTGTCCCATGTGCATTGCTTTATTTTGCATTTGGGGAATTCTTTTGTATCCCCTTTATTCAAATAAATTTTTTTAATGCACATGGTAATTCAATTATTTTGATTTCACATGAGCATGCTTCCCAAAATTTTTATTTTGAATTATTTTATTCTTTTTAACTTTCTACCCTTTGTTTTTATCATCCATGTTCCCAATAGGTTTCCCGCACTTAAACAATACACACTTTCTATCTTAGGCTAACCAAGGATTCAACTTGGGATTTTTATTTTGTTTTTCTTCTTAAGGCTAGTATTGTGATTTATAGAATAAGAGGGGATTTAAAGTCTCAAGGGGGCTAACAAGGGTGATGTAAAGGTAGGTTAATTTGGGATAAGTGAGCTAGAATCAAACAATGGCTTCAATCACTTTCTTGGTATGTATCTATATTCTATAATCGGACATATAGATTAAAACAAAGTAAAGAACACCAGAATAAAAAAGAAGGGCAGAACACACAGGAATAAAATATTATGGTTTAAATGTAACCATACAATTAAGCTCAAAACTCACAAGCTGTGTGTTCTCTAACTCAAAAATCATATATCAGTTATATATGTCATGCAAGTAAAAATTAAGAGTTCCCATTATTCTCAATGTAAATATTAAGGTGGCTTTAAAGTTTTAGTGTTTCTCCTTGATGAAATGTTGTTAACTAACTAACATGTAATGCTATATACAAGGTGTGTGGATTGTTTTTATTATGTTAAAGTCCCTAGTTTACTTCCTTTTTATATTTTCAATTTAAACTAAGTTATCTTATGCTAAAAAGGGTAAACTATACTAATTAATCCACATTTTCTATAACTAATAAGTTAGAATTGCAACTAAACTAAATGGCTAAAATATGAACTAAAGTGCAACATGCAGAAATATAGTAAAAATACATGAAAATAGCAATGTATAAATACTGAGAAAATAAAAAATAAAAAGAAAAATACAGAAAAGTAGCAAAATAAAGTAAAAGAGTCTGTAGTGGTTCACCAAAAAAATATGCCAGAGATGGCGACCTCCCCACACTTAAAATAAAGCATCGTCCTTGATGCTCACTCAAGCAGGGTGTGAAGGGGTGTCATCACTGGAAGGATGGGTAGCCGGAGTCTCTGTGGTGGTGGTCTGAGGATCTGCCTGTTGCAGAGGAGGTGTTGACTGAATAGGGTTCTCTGGGTCTGCAGCCTGAATCTGAGGCAGGGCCTCCTGCTGTGATGCAGCCTGCTCTGTGCCTGCCTGCACAGCCTCTCTCTATGGATGGGTCTCCGCCTCGTGATCATCCGCCTCCTCCTCAGATGGCTCTGATGGTGTGTCAGGCTCGGAGGGGATGTCGCTGCCAGAACGGATCATCAGCTTCAGGTGCTCATAGTGTCACTTATTGCGACGCTCAGATCTCTCATATCGGTGCCGGTTGCGGCACTCCATTTGGTCTAGCTGATGAAACAGGCGGTGTACTAGGTGATAAACCGGCTCTGAGGCAGGTGGAGGTGCAGTGGTGATAGTAGGGGTAGCTGGGGTAGCTGTAGAGGAAGAGGGGCCAGCAGACGGTGTGGCTGTCTCACCAGGGGCTGTGAGGAATGGAGGTCTGTAGCCCAAAGCCAGAAAGTTCCTGCTGTGAGGGATAATCTTCTTGCTTTCTGTAGCAGGTGGCTTCTCATCAGCATCCTCCCAAGGCACGTCAGCTCGACGGCCTAGCTGTGTAATCAGATATGGAAAGGGGAGAGTGCATCGGACGTAGACCCTGGCCATGTAGTACCGGATGAATCGTGGCAGGTACAGGTCCTTACCCTCCATCACACACCATATGAGGATGATCATAGCGGCAGGTAGCTCCGTCTCATGGGTACTCGGCATAACAAAGTTGCTCAGGATCTGATGCCAAAGCCAAGCCTCATCATTTAAGTAAATCCGCTTGATTCCCTTAGGCATGGTGGTGTTCTGACCCATGACCCATGGAACAGTCGGGTTAAGGGCTATCCTTGCCTTGACAGCATCCCAGTCAAACTTCATGGAGCGCATGTCCTCCTCAGTCTTTTGATAACCATCTGGCTGATCAGATTTAGGCAGAAGCTTCAGAATATCCTCAATGGCCTCTTCAGTGACCAGTATCTGCTTCCCTCTTAGGTTCACTGCATCTAGGGAAGTTTTGAAGTAATTACAGTAAAACTCTCTTACCCAAGGTGCATTGACCTCAGTCAGGTTTCTCTCCAAGAAGAACCAGCCTCTTTGTTTGATTTGATCAGAGGTGTATTGCTGGAGTTCTTCCGGAATTTTCAGAGTTCGCTCCAGGTACAGGTTCTTGGAGGTTGCAAACACCGGATACTTTAACTCGCAGTATTTGTTTGCAAACTTGATGGGATCAGTAGCAGGGAGTAGCTGGTCAGTCTTCTCCTGCAGGGTAAAGTGTTTCTCCCGCCAGGAGTCATCATGCATGATGTCCAGGATGGACATAGAGGATTCTCCTCTTTTTCGTTTGCCAGTTGTCGCCTTTCCTTTTCCTTTTCTTTGGGTGTCAGACATCCTGAAAAACAGAAATCAAGGATATAATAAAAATAGGAAAACAAGTAGGCAAATAACAAAAGAAGCACATAATGGCAAAGGAGCAGTAGAATGATGAAAATGAGTTACGTAAATGTGCAGTAAGGATTGTATAGGAGTTAAAAAACTGAGAAGAAAAATTCACAATCCAAAATGTAAGATCCATAGAATTCATGTTAATTAGAAAAAATTATCATCATGTCTTGGTTAGATGGTTAAAGAGAATAGTGAAAGAAAAGAAAAAATAGAAGAGATGTTTTGAAAGGTAAGTAGGTTAGGAATGAAAAAGAGGTAAGGAAGTTGAAATCAGTGAGTTAGTAAAAAGAAAGTCAGAGTAAGTAGCATGATGATCATTTTCTAAGTAACAAGCATTCACAATTAGAAGCTACAGTTAACTCATATCCAAACAAGAAAATCAGGTTGATGATGATTCAGATAGATAGCAAAATTTGGAATCTAAACATAAAAAATGCAGATTATGAACCAGGAAATAAAAAAGAATAAGATAGCTAGCCCAGGTATGCATGAATTGGTTTGGTAAAAGCAGAGTAAAGCAGAGTTCAAAGTGCCAAAACTAAGACATGAATTGAAACAAAATAGTTTACAGAAAATTGGGCAGCATTCCGGCTAAAATTGGATGTTCCCGGAAAATAAACAGCAACAGAATAGTTCATATAAAATAAAACAAACTGCAATTAGGTATGAACAAGAAAGAACATTCGCAATAGCAGCATGAACAGTAAGAACAGTATATGAACAATACTAACATCACAGCAACAGCAGAATTGCAAAAATTATAAAGCAAGTAGCATGAACAGCACAATTAATCAGGCCTAAATCCACTAACCACATCCTAGGCTACCTAACCACCTAGAATCCACTACAACATGCATATCTAACTAGCCTAATGATGAACATAAACAAAAATTATGGTATTAACTATGAATTGAAAGAAGGGTGGCGTTCGGCAGAACCTGGTGGGCGTATGAATGAAAGTGGGGCAGAGAGATGGCTGGAGGATGGTGGTGGTGGCGGCTGACACGGCTATTGAGGGTGGTTAGCACGGCGGTGGTGGCTGTTCGGAGGTAGGGGGTTTCGGGTAGGGTAATGGGGTAGGGTATAAGGGGGAAGGAAGGGAAGGGGGCGTGGGTGGTGGGTGGGGGCGCGACGGTGACGGCGGCGTGGTGGGGGTGGTGGTCGCGGAGGGGGCAGTGGTGGTGGAGGAGAAGAGGAAAGAGGAAGAAGAAAGAGAGGGAAGGAAGAAGGGGGTGGCGTTGCGGTGGGGTCTGGGTGGTCGACGGTGGGGCGGTGGTCGGTGGTGGTGGCTGGAAGTTGGTGGTGGTTAGTTGCAGAGAAGAGAGGAAGGAGAAGGGGGTTGGGGGGAGCACGAATGGGTAGGGTTTCGCGTGGCTGGGTGTTATCGAATTTGAATCCACGCGATCGCGTGGGGCACGCGGTCGCATGGCTAGGGTGGAATGGGGGTTGACGGGATCGCGTGGGTGATGCGATCGCATGGAATGGGTAAAAGGATGAATGACGCGGCCGCGTGAGGCATGCGACTGCGTCGGTGGAAATTGTGCTAAACGCATAATTTCAGCATCGTTTCAGTGCAACTCTCTGTCTCCTTTGGGGTGTTGTGCAATCCACGCGACGCGATCGCGTCGCTCACGCTTTCGCGTGGGATGGGTGTTGTGCAAGTGACACGATCGCGTCAGGGACGCGACCGCGTGGGTCGTTTTGTGCGAAATGCACAACAGCCGCACGATTCCAGCCCAACTTTCTGGGCATTGGATCCTTACGCCGATTTCCAGATCACGCGGCCGTGTGAATGACGCAGACGCGTGGGAAGTGTTTTTCACAATTGACGTAATCGCATGAGTTATGCGGTCGCGTCGCGCGCCCTTTCTTTCTTTGTTTTTTATGCAGGTATGCAATTATGCAGTATGCAATGCGAGTGAATAATATTCAGGTTCAATTGAAAAGGAAATAGAAATAAATAACACGAAATAAAACTGAAAAAGGAACAACCATACCATGGTGGGTCGTCTCCCACCTAGCACTTTTAGTTAAAGTCCTTAAGTTGGACAATTGGGGAGTCCTTTGTTATGGTGGCTTGTGCTTGAACTCATCCAGGAATCTCCACCAATGTTTGTAATTCCAGTAGCCTCTGGAATCCCAAACATGGCACGTAAAGCTTCTGAGCAGCTTCAAACAGATTCTCAGGCTTCCAGTGTGCTGAATGTCAGAACAGACTCCAGGATCCCAAACTTTGCTTTTAAATCCGCCTCCGTCTTGATCTATATTTTTCCATCCGTACGGTTTAGAAAGTAGATTCTCACCATGGTGACCAAACATTTTCCGAGATCCATTCGATTGATCATGATGCCAATCCGTGCACTTCGAGTTGAAGCGTGGAACCTTATTGAACCTTGTGCACCAGCTTTGAGTACGAGCCATTTCCCTCTTACTCTTAAAGCCGCAGAGAGCTCTAGGTTGGCCATCTGTTTCAAGCAACCCATATTCAAGTGGAAAAATAAAGCTAAAGGTTAAGGATTGTACCCACTTGAAGCTTGTATTGGGTGGTAATGGCCTTGGGATAGGTGTTTCCAGTGGTTCTGTAAGTTCTACTCCCTTGTGCTCTTCGGTGAATTTCTTCACTTCCTTGCAGACTTCTTCAAATGCATCCATGTCCTGATCAAAGCCTTCTATGTCTTCCTCGTCGCTTAAGTCATAAACGGGAGGTTGAGACAAATCTACCTCCGCATCATCTTCGTATTCACTTGGGGAAGATTCTTCGATCTCAGAAAATTCACTTGCGGATGCAAGTTCATTACTAGGAGAACTTGACTTGAGATTATCATTTTCAAGGAAACTTGCTTCTTGGATTATTCCGTCTAGTTCTTCATAAAAGACTTGTTTTGGGAGTTGTGCACTATCCTCCTTAGCATCAATTGTAACGTCCTTGACAGAATTTTCCACAATTCTGGATTCCCATGGAAGTTCAGCTTCTCCTAAGTCTTCAACCAACTCTTCTTCTTTTACAATGACAGCTTCCTCTACTTGTTCCAGTACGAAGTCATGCCCTGTTCTGTCCACTAGAGTTTCTAGTATATCCTTCATACTACGCTCTTCATTAGATTGTCCACATGGGGCTGTGGGAGGTCCTTGAATGTTCGAACGTCTAGAAGATAATTTACTCACTGCTTGCTCCAGTTGATGAAAGGTTGTTTGAAGTTGATCTACTGTTTCCTTGAGGCGAACCTCTGATTCTCGGGGTGATGGATTTAGACGTGGTACATGGGGAAGTGGTGGTGTTTGGGAGTAATTGGATTGGAATTGGGGTAAATGTGGATTATATGGTAGTGAATGGTGAAAAGGAGCTTGTGAGTGTGGTGGTTCGAAGTTATGTTGAGAGGATGGCCTATAAGCACAGGGTGGGGCTTGTTGGTAACTACAAGGTTGTCCACCATGTCTATTGGCTTGGTATGCATTGTAGAATGGTCTTTGTCCATGATATCTTGGAGGGTGTTGTTGCCTAAAGGGTTGATCAGATCCTCTTGACTCCATCCATCTTTGATTGCTCTGACCTTGATGCATGTTCCTGTTATAACTTTCACTCCTTTCAAAAATATTAGAACCAAACTCAAAGCGAGAGGGGTGAGAATTCATATTAGCTAATGGAAATAAAAGGAGAAAATAAAGACAAATAAACAAGTAAAAGAAAAATATTTACAATAACCAGTAATAAGGCACACGATTGCAGTTCCTTGGCAACGACGCCATTTTGACGTTAGGATTTTTGCTAGTAAAGAATTTTATAAAAATAGTCGCGTTGTAGATATAGTTTCTAAACCAACAGAAATCCCTTCGTACAAACATTTTGGTTTTCACAAGTAACAAACCCCTTAAAAATTGATAACCGAAGTATTTAAACCTCGGGTCGTCTTCTCAAGGAACTGCAGGGAAGTATGTTCTTATTATTGGTTATGAAGATTGTAAATTGGGGTTTTGAAGATGAGGAACAAGTAATTTAAATGGCAGGTAAAATAAATAAATAATTGTAAAATAAACTTTTGGCAAGGTATGAGAAATTGGAAGTCCTATCCTAGTTATCCTTATCAATGATGATGAAGATTGAATCTTAATTCCACTTAGTTAGCCTTTACTTAAAGCAAAGAAAGGTCAAGCGACTAATTAGTTTGATCTTCAAATCCTAGTTAATCCCTAAGGAAAGATTGGGATTATTGAAGTTCAATTCAATTAGCAAAGATAACAATTATCAATCATGTTGAGTTTGATAACTCCTGAGTTACTGATTTCTTAACCAAGACAAAAAGGGAAAAAGTAAATCTACTTGAATAAAAATGTCTTCAGATTGGAAGCAACAGTAATATAAATAAAAGAAAGCAATCATAAACTGAAATACCTCAAATAACATTAATTCAAAGAATAATCTGTAACATAAAAGAATTCATAAATTAAATTGAGAAAATAAGTAATTAAAAAGGAATATTGAACCTGATAAAAAGAGATAATCCTGAAAGCAAAAGAAATCCTAATTCTAAATCCTAAAAGAGAGAGGAGAGAACCTCTCCCTAAAAACTACATCTAAATCATGAAAAGTAACTACTTGGAGACTCCCCCTGAATGGATGCATTCCCCCACTTCATAACCTCTGATCTGTGCCTTCTGGACTTGGATTTGGGCCAAAAAGGGCTTCAGAAATTGCTGGGAGCATTTTCTGTAATTTCTGGTGCGTGGCCTCTGTCACGTGTCCGCGTGGGTCACGCGGTCGCATCATTTGGAGTTTTCCTTATCACGCGATCGCTTCAGTCATGCGTCCGTGTCAATCACGCGGTCGCGTCACTGCCACTTCACGCTGGCATGCGGCCGTATCGTCCATGCGATCGCGTCACTGCCAGTTTCTCCAAAAACTCTGTTTTGTGCTTTCCTTCCATTTTTGTGTGTTTTCTTTCCATCTTTTAAGTCATTCCTGCCTTAGAAGATCTGAAACTACTCAACACACGAATCACGGCATCGAATGGAAATAAAAGGTAATTAAAATAATTATTTTTAAAGCATAGGAAACATGTTTTTTTTTCACATACATCACATAATAAGGAAGAGAAAGTAAAACCATGCAATTAACATGAATAAGTGAGTGAAGGATTGAATAAATCACTTAAATTAGGCACAAAATATATCATAAAATATGGGTTTATCAAAATCATTCACAATTGAAGAAGACAGTAAGACCAGAGTTAATCCAGAAGAACAAAGCAACTCCAAGCCTTAACCATCTTCTTATTCCTATTATCAAACCTTGTAATTCCATCTTCCAAATCCAACAAATTCCTACTCACCTGACTAAGATCTGCAAGATAACCATAGCTTGTTTCAAACCACAATCCTCGTGGGATCGACCCTGACTCGCTCAGGTATTACTTGGACGACCCAGTGCACTTGCTGGTTTAGTTGTACAAAGTGTGGGGATTCGTGCACCAAATATACAACAAAAAGAAGATGGGGGTGCTTCTACATGACCTTCGCCAATGCAGTTAGACTCGGGTCTCTCGGCTCAAAAGAAGGTTATTCCCATTCCTTCTAGTTAGTTGATTTCTCCTGACTCCCCTCTAGAAAGTGCAACGGTCCCCCCTTCTCCGTCATCCTTGGAGCCACCTCCAAAAAGGCAAAAAACTATTAAAGAGGGGAATAATATTTAATATAAAGGATTTGACAGACTCGCCTAGAGCGAGAGAAATATTCTCCCTCATAGCTATATCAGCATAGATGATGTGACTATTCAGAACCATCTCCAACTCATGGCCCGAAGTAGAATTCAGATAGTGGGAGTGTGTGCATCTTTAGCCAAGGAGTTGCAAAAGACCCCTCTCAACGCTACTGATAGCTCTTTAGTAGCTGCCTAAGCTGAGGTGGAGAGGCTGAAGGAGTTAAATAAGGAATTGGAGGAGGAGAGGGACAGACTGAGGTCCGATTTGGTAAAGGCTCAGTCCAGAGTGAAGAAGGCTAAGGCGGCTATGACTATGGCAGAGGGGTTAAAAAAGAAAGCCAAGGAGAGTTACACCCAAATTTTTTGGGAGAAACTCAATGGTCAGGAGGCGTTGGAGTAGGCCAAGGAGAGATATGCCATAATTAAGGAATCTGTGGCCGAGGAGATGGACGAGATGTTCGCTAACCTAAAGGCCTAAGTACAAATCCTAGCCACTGAGGTTGATCTGTCTTTGTTCAACCAGGATAACATTGTGGTGGATGGGAAGATCGTCCTGACCCTTGAAGACGACGAGGAGAAGCCTTTGCCCGACCTGAAGTCTTCGGGTGTACAAGTCGGTCAGGCTTCTCAGACTCCTGAGGTCTTGCCTAAGGTCGTCTATGTCGAGCTCCCTCCTTTATCACCTGGTGCCATCTCAGCCATACCGGTCTCTAAATACAACCCAACTTAATTTGCCCAAGGCAACGACGTCGTGACTAGGGATGACCTCAACCCTTTATTGGATCCTTCTTTGTAGATATGAATGTGTTGAATGGTCTGTATGTGTGGGTCTTTTTTATGAACAATTTCTATTTGTAATAGTTGGTAGTTTTGTGAAAAATTTTCTTTACCATAGTTGTAGTTTAAACAACTTCTATAAGTAGTATTCAAACAACTTTAAAATTTAAAGAGCCTTTCTACACTTTAAATAATGAAGCTAGGCCTTTTGGAATTAGCTTTTATACAGTTACTTAGTTTGGTATTATACTTTGGCAACTTTTTCTATGCTGTTTTCCCGATGAATTTAAGGAGTGAGTTTGTTTATGTAGATTTCCTTTTAAGTTCCGACTTCGTGTAGTCAGACTTTGTTAAATTATTTTTACACTTTGTTTTTGTTCTGCCTTATAATTAAGGTCGGTTTTCACGAGTTATTTATATAACTTCCTACATTAATTTATACCTCGTCATCTCATCTTGATGACCATTCTAGGTCGGACAATAATTTTTGCGGTTTGTCAAGCTTAAATTAATGCATTTTTATAGGAAATTTTTGAAGAAGAAATGAAATTTTATTGATAAATGAGAAATTCCTTTACATAAAGTTGCTACTAAGGGTGTTTGACTACCCTTAGCCCTTGCTATGGTGCCTCGTTAAAACCTCATTTAGAAAAAAAATCCCTTTTTAGGAAAAAAATCTTAAGGTTGGGAAAAAGAGTACATCAGGAAATAAGGTGTGCTTCCTACTATAGTACTTCTTTAGATTACATGTGTGCAAAGACCTCGGGAGCTCCTTTCTTTGGAGGTCAGACATTTTATAGTAACCTTTACCTAAGACCTCAACAATCTTGTAGGGTCCTTTTCAATTTGCCGCTAGCTTCCTTTCGCCCGACATCTAAACTCCTATGTCATTTTAGATTAGTATGAGGTCGTTTGTGGCAAAATTTCTTTTGATCACCTTTTGATTATACCTTAGGGCCATCATTTGCTTTAGTAATTCTTCCCTAATCTGAGCTTGTTCTCGAACTTCTGGGAGGAAATCGAGCTCTTTTCTTTTGTGTCTGGGTATTGGCCCCTTCATTGTAGAATATAATCCTAGGTGACTCTTTAACAATTTCTATGGGAATCATGGCTTCTATTCCGCAAGCAAGTCGAAAAGGTGATTCTCCCATTGTAGAATGAGGGGTTGTCCGATATACCCATAAGACTTGGGAAAGCTCGTTAGCCCATGCTCCCTTTGCGTCTTATAGTCGGTGCTTCAATCCGACCAATATGACTTTTTTGCAGCTTCAGCTTATCCATTGGCCTGGGAATGTTCTACCGATGTGAATTGGTATTTAATCTTAAGATTGGACACCAAATTCCTGAAGGTTAAATGGGTGAATTGAGCTCCATTATCTGTAGTGATGGAGTCGGAGACTCCGAACCTTGTGACAATATTTTTATAGAGGAACTTTCGACTTCTCGAGCAGTGGTAGTTGCTTGCGATTCCACCTCGACCCACTTAGTGAAATAGTCCATTCCCACTATGAGGTATTTGACTTGTCCTGGAGCTTGAGAAAATGGTCCGAGGAGATAGAGACCCCATTTTGCAAATGGCCATGGTGAGGTAACGCTAATAAACTCTTCAGGGGTTGCAACATGGAAGTTAGCATGCTTCTAACAAGGCGGACACTTTTTAACGAATTTGGCCGTATCTCTTTATAAGGTCAGCCAAAAGAAGCTGGCCCGGATCACCTTCTTAACTAGTGATCAGGTCCCTAGGTGATTCCCACATATGCCATTGTGTACTTTCTCTAGGACCTCCTTTGTGTTGGAGATCGGGATGCACTTCAAGAGAGGTGTTGATATCCCTCTTTTATATAGAACATTGTAGATCAGTGTGTAATTTTATGCTTCGCTTATGAGTCTTTGAGCTTCTTTATGATTTGCAGGGGGAACATCAAATGTAAGATAGTTGACTATAAGGGTCATCCATCCTAAATTTTGATTGGATATGGCCATTATGTCCGAATTGTCAACTCCCTTTAATATTGATGGCACGTGGAGGGTTTCCTAGATGAGACTCTTATTGTTTCCTTCTAGCTTAGTGCTGGCTAATTTGGAAAGGGCATTTGCTTGGGCATTTGATTTCCGAGTTATGTGTCGAACCTCTCCTTCTAAGAACTGTGCTAATTGTTTCCATTCTTCATCTAAGTATTTCTTCATGTTGGAGTCTTTGGCTTAATAAGTGCCATTAATCTGTGAAGTTACCACTTGAGAGTCACTAAACACTATCAATTTTTCTGCTCCCACTTCTTTATCTAGCTTCAAGCCAGCAAGCAATACCTCATATTCTGCTTGGAGGATAGGTCATTTTGTTGTGGCTTGGATGGGTTGCCCATGAAATTTACTTACTCTACTGAAGGTTGCTCAAGGTTGAATGTGTCACAACTTTCACCATAACTTGCTCCTCCACTCATGTCATAAGAGGGATTTTGGGTATGTATTGCAGAAACATGCACGCCTCCTACTTGTTTAGTGAGTGCCATGAGTTGTTGAGACATAATCTTGTTTTGTGCAATAAGAGTATCTAAGGTATCTGATAAACCTATATTTTATGGTGAATTTTGGGTTGAAAAGAAGGGAATTTATCAACTTATCTTGCATTTATTCATTGAAATAACAGTTTTGTGAATTTATCCTAATTGTGCTTAATGATTAAAAACATGCTTTATAGGCCCTTAAATTGATAAACTTAATTCGTTTCTATTCCATTCGATGCCTTGATGTGTTTGTTGAATGATTTCAGGCTTAGAAAACAAGGATGACTTGAAGAAATGAAGAAAAATCATGTAAAAATGGAGAATTTATGAATAAATGAAGTTTTAAAAATTTGCCCAATCATGCGTACGCATCTTTTGGAGAATTTCCAATTTCTGCATATGCATCCCTCATGCATATGCATGATTAACAGCACGTGATTTACTTAAGTAAACACATGGGTCGTGATTTCAGACTTTCTTGGACCCAATCCAACTCATTTCTAATGTTATTCAAGTAGAGGATGGAGGGACTTCAAGACACACATTACCATATTCACATTTTTACATTTTTTTCTTAGATTTAGTGGGATTCTAGAGAGAAAAGCTCCAACTTTTCTCTAAAATCTCTTAGGTTTTCCTTAGTTTTCTTGTTAGTTTTAGGTTTTAGTCTTGTTTAATTGTAGTTTTTATCTTATTTTCTTGTGTTCTTACATTATAATTCTCTTAGATTTTGGTGTTAGTTTGCTTATCTCTAGTTTGTTATTTGATGAATGATTGTTGAATTCTTGATTTTCATTAATGAAGTTAATGTTTTAAGTTTTATATATGCTTGTTTAGTTTGCTAGCATTGATTCCTTGTCTTGGTTAGTTATAACTTTTATTAATTCTTGTATTTTACCGTGTTTTATTTCTATCTTCACCAAGTGTTTGATGAAATATTTTCTTTGATTATGGAGTAGATTTTTGCATTCTTGGCTTAGGTTGGTAATTTTGGCAACCTTGAGTTACTAATGTCCAAGTTGATTGATAATTTGGAGATTTTAATTAATCTTGATTTCATTGAGATAATCTTTTGTTAATTCAATTAGTAAGTTGATTAGGATTTATGGATTAGGATTAATTAAGCCCATTTGATTCTTCTCCGGTATTGGAGATGACGAAATGGGATTGCTCTTTGTAGTTATCATGTTGTAGTTAGTAACAAGGATAATGATCCTTAACCATCAATCCTTACCAAGATCTTTCTTAGTTAATTTCCTTAATTGTCTTAATTTTTTGTTATTTACATTTCTGTTTATTTTAATCAAAACCTCAATATCTAATAGCAATAATTGAGCACTCGATTGCAATTTCTATGAAGAACGACTCAAGATTCTACTTCTGGTTATTTTGATTTGTATTGTGACAACTTTTAAAACTTTGATTGGGAGTTATTTATTTGTTTGGACTATACTTACGACGTAATTCTTTTGTGAAAATTCTGAATCGACATTTAACCCCATCAGTATCCAACTCTATAACTCCTCCTTTCACATTATTTCTTTCTAAAGAAAACAAGTATTAGTTATTTGCCACAATTTCAATGAGTTCTAGTGCTTCCTTTATGGTATTCTTTATGTGCAATGAACCACCAACAGAATCATCTAAAGAATTTCTTGATGCTGGAGTGATGCCATCATAGAAAATTTTTAATTAAACCCAGTCAGCAAACATATCCAGAGAGAATTTTCTCAATAATTCGTTATATCTCTCCCATGCCTCATATAGTGATTCTCCCTCCTACTGCCTAAAGATTTGTATATCCGTTCTCAACTTGGTTAACCTCTGAGGTGGAAAGAACTTAATTAGAAACTGGCTTGCCAAGTCATTTTAATTAGAAACTGGCTAGCCCGGTTCCTCACTGAGAAAGGAAACAATAGAAATCTATAGGCCTCAGCAGGAACTCCATTGGTCTTTACAGTGTCATAAACTTGGAGAAAACTAGAAATATATTGGTTGGGGTCCTCTTGTGGGCTTCCTCCAAATTAGCAATATTGCTGAACTAGAGAAATTAATTGTGGCTTCAATTCAAAATTATTAGCATTCAATGTATGAGTAAAGATTGTAATATCCCAAGGATTTTTTTGAAACATTTTACATTTACCCTCAAATTTTATCAAAATACCTAAACTACCCCTTACCTTTTTTAAACCCTAATCCATTTCTAACACACATACACAGACAACGCTGAGAATAAAAGAAAGAAAAAGAGAGAGGAAAAATGAAGAGGGAGAAGAAAGGAAGGAGAGGGGGAGAAGGAGGATGACGCTGGTGGGGTTGCTGCAAAGAAAAAGGAAGAGATGCGCGAGAGAGATGAGAGAGAGTGAGGTCGCAGAACTCCCATTGAGAAAGAGGAATGCGCGCGACAGAGAAAAGGAAAGAAAGACTCCCATAACCGCCGGTGTCGTTGATCGAAACTTTCGTCGTCTTGGTTGAGGCCATCGTCATCGCCAAACAGAGCAGAGATGGGAGGCGCGAACGGGAGAGAGAAAGGGGAGCTTTGTTGCAGCTCGTTGCCAAGTTGTTGCTGCCTTCCACCACACCACGAGACAAAGCCAACCTTCTGCTCTTCCCCTGTCATTGCGGTTGCCTCCGTTACAAGTGGAGGAGGTCACTGGAGAAGGGATTGTTCTATTCTTCTTCTGCTTTTGGTTTTCCATTGTTTACCGGAGTCTCTGGGGCCATGAACGTTGCTGCCAGAGTCACCAAAATTATTGCTATCAAAAGCCACCACTGCTCTTCTTTTACCTTGGTAAACAAAACCCATTCTGCTTGTACTTAACATCTCTTTCCATTTCTGTTCCACTTTTATCTACCTTACGGTCTCGCTCCATTTTCGTGATGTCTTTCTTGATTACTTTGCTTTTGCTGTTGTTTGTTACGGGCTAGAACTGGTAGTGATGTTGATGTTGTTGTTGAGACTACATCTCTGACGTTGTCGTTAGAGTTGCTGCTGTTGTGAGAATTGAGGTTGCTGCCGCTGGCTAGGTCCAAATTCTGCGCTCTATCGTTCCATTCTATTCCAATCTTCCTCGTTATTTAATTTGGCACTCCGGGTTTCGTCTCTTCGGTCCCTTGGGACCAAGTTATGAGTAGGCTTTACATTTATAATTATTTGATTTTACCACCTATAATTATTTTGATATATGCTGCTTGAATTTGTGACTATACTTACAAGTTACCAACAAAGATTTGAATTTGATTTTAATAATAGATTTATTAGAACTAAATATTTATTTTTGGAAAATTTAGATTTCAATCTGCACATGAGACTATATACATGTTTGGTGAAGTTTTGTATTATTTTAGAATGTTCAATTTTATTTGAATTTGTGTTTCTAGAACATTGAAATATTGTTGATACTCACTTATATACTCTGAACTCTTAAAGTATATTCGACATTTTATATGATTGAAAGGGATTTTGATGAGAAAGTATTATTTGATTTAATTTGATATTTGTATATATTTGAAAGATCAAAAGATTGGTTGTATTTGAAATTATATGTTTTGAATTGGTTTAGGAGGCTCGTATTAGAAAACCGTAGTTAACGACGGTTATGACGTTAACCTAGATGCATCTGGCTCAGACCTCAGCTAGCAAGGCATTGCTATCCTAACGTGTAGGCCACATGTTGGATCTGTTATTCCGTACGGACACACGAGAGGAAAGCGCTACCCTTAGTGGTGGAGCCGCTCAAGTGTGGACTTTTGATTTGATTTCTGTATGAGAACTCCCTTATTTATTCAATTATTATGATCAACTATTACGTTCTAATTAAAATTACTTTGATAATAATATTTATACGATCTCATGTTGATTATAGATGTATTGTCTAGTAACTGAGATGTAAAACTCACCCCGTTTTTCGAAAAATATTTTTCAGGAACAAATGCTTGACTATGTGAGACTTTCTATTCAAGAGTAACGACCTGCAATGTATCTATTCTTTGTAGAGTTCCTAGATGTATATGCTCCATATATCACAGGCAGGATCCGATCATTCTTAATTATTTTAATTTTTGTTAAAAATGTATAACTATTTATTTTAGAACTTGTAAAATATTTGTAACCTTCTTATTCAACTTATATTTGAGTATGTTAGGCTTACTATTTTTCTGAGCGCCAGTCATGGCGCATTTTGGGCCATGACAAAAGTGGTATCAGAGCTTAGGTTAACCTGTGTGATATGGAGCAAGTGTCCTATGGTAGGATCACAATTGTATAAATAGAAGCGCGCGTATTTGTACAATTGTGGTACTATCAGAGGCCTATAGGAATGTCCTTTTTATCCTCTATGTCATTGTGGTCTTCTGATTATTGTGATCATCTGTCTTCTGCCGCTTCTTACTAGTCCTGTTGTTTTGTACCCAATCTTGATTTATCCTTTGTTAAATTTTCTCGAACATGTTTTTACAATGGTTTCACCTTTGGTTCCGGTTATGATTTCTCTCGTAGCTAGTTCTAATTTTCTCCGGTGTTGTGAATTTATGCTTTAATCTTTTCTGTCTTCGGGTTGTTCTCTATGATTCCTAATGTCAATAGTTCATGAATTACTTAGAAGATTCCATCTATGTTTGCTGTGAATTACCATTTGATTCCCTTATAGAACTGTATTTGGATTTGTGGATTACATGAATTTGCTGAGTTTCTGATTGAAATGCCTTGTTCTGGATTTGATAAATGATATTGGAATTTTTCTTCTTATGTTTATAATCTTTGAAGTTATAACGTAATTTTGATTTGCTTTTGATTCTTCCTTTCAAATCAATAATTTGAAAACTGTTATTTAGTTACTCAAGAAGGACTATGTGATGAAACATATGAATAGTTTTATTGTTGTTTGTTCGATTGGTAATTTTCTTTGCTTAAGTGTAGTGAATTATTTGGGTAATCAGTTAACTGGATCGAAAGTCTTTTCCAATCTAGAAGTTTGTTTGTGCTTTTCTAATTTGATGATTTGGTTCCGTTATGGTTCAACCTTCAAGTTGCCAAGCACTCATTGATCGAATTGTTGGAACTATTTCTGACTTGAAGAGTTGAGAGAAAATTTGTGAACGCTTGCTTTTTGGGTGGTGATTATAAGATAAACTTTGTTTTTGGCTAAGATATGATACTTGGCTAAGATATGATACTTGAGAATTTTCTTAACCCTTGGCTTTTCTGAATATTCTCTTGTTCTCAACGATTGTTCTTATTTTTAGGGATTTAGAAGATTTGTTTTCTTGGTTTGTAGTATCCTTGTGAGATTGAGATTGTAGATCTTAGATATTGAAAAGAATTGCTGGCAATTTTCGACAAAAGGGACTAGATATTTAATTTCTTAAAGTTGAATAAATTCTTTATACGAGTTTTTCTCCTTATTACATTCAACTAATTATTATAAACCATACTTTTTTTATGATCTCCTTACTAACTCTAGTTTTAAATTATCTGATTTCTCAACGAGGCCTAATGTTTCATGATTCACATTTAGTTAGGTTCGTGGAATAAAATAGTGTAAGTGAAATTATGTACTAAGGTACTAATTTGATCTATACAATGGTACTTTGAAGTAAAATTTTACTAGGATTGGAAAGATATCAACTATCTTAAAACAATAATATAGAATTCTTGTGAACTTTGTTGCTTCTAAATTAAAAGTGGGAATCAATATTAAATAACTTGAGATTTTATTGGGATAATCTCATAACATATAAAGACTACTTTGATAAATTTTTCAGCAAGTTAGGATTTTTTTTTAAAAGATTGTTAATTTGAAATGCCTGTGCTCTGGTAACAAAGTTGCTTCTATATTTATTATTCGTATTATTGAATATTTATATGTTATAACTTTTTCTCAGATACAATTTTTCGCTTTCTATTATGATATATGATATTATTGCTGAATATTTTATCTCTAGCCATTAGAATAGGTTGTTTCTTATGAATTGTTATTGTGATTATTGCTATTTAAGTCATCATTGCGTGTGATCGATACTATTATTGTTTGTAAATAGTAAATTCTTGCATATTGATATAGTTAGGATTTGATTTTCTATTCAATAGTGACTCGGTAATGCTTTCTCAGGTTTTCAAGTATCTTTTCGCTTTTATCTCATTGTTATTATTATTGGTCTCTCACATAATTTTTCTTTTTTCAATTCAGTATGCCCTGCATGATATTTTAGGTGCCTTTGATATTAAAAACATCACGTCTTTATTATTTTTACATGACGACTTTGTAGGTAGTGTTCTAAATTTGTTTAATTGATTTGGTTTTGTTATTAGTAGTAGTTAGTAGTTAGTAGTGAGTAGTGGTACTGTTTTGTGATTGAACTTTTGAGTTTCTTGATTTGTATGTAGTTGTTACTTTTGTACTTGTTAAGTTCACTTTCGGGTTGGAAATGAGTAAGGGATTTAGAAAAAAAAAACTTTCTTATGATATTATATATTTAAAAATAAGGCAAAGATTTGAGAGATATATTTTTGATAGTTAGATTAAAAAAAAATTATTTATGACTATTATGATTTTTATTTCATTTTAATAAAAGATATTTTCTTAAAAATATAGTTTTTTAAATACTAAGGTTTCTCCTGGTATTCAATTTTATTGGTGGATCTTTTTACAAAAAAAAAAAAGGAGAACACCACAAGACGATAGCATTGTGGATGTGATTAAAAATATCAATTATGCAGCGTGAATAGAAATGCACATTAAAATGAACATGGAGATTCATGACTACAAGTTTGACGTCCAAGTTTATTAATTTCTACATATATTAGTCTTTGCTACCAAGAACATATATATATATATATATATATATATATATATATATATATTTTAAGTTCAAGTAACTATTTATGAATATGAGTTATCTTTTTGGTGTTTTATCTTTACAAAAATTATGATCCATACTAATTTCATAAAATTCTTTTGCTATGTACTTGAATTATGTTGAAAGCTAAATTATGTTTGAAGATTTAGGAAAAATAAAAAGTAGCAGTTAATTTATTATAATTAATGTTAGTTTGTGTTAATCGTAATTATGTCAAAATTTAGTTTTAATTTCATTATCTTACATGTGCATTATTCGTAAATTAAGTTATAACTATATGATCATATAAAATATTTGAGTCTATTTTACAATAATAATAAGTTAAATGTACATGTGAATTTTGGCCTTGAGGATAATGAAATAATTTCTTACATTTTTTCGTCATGTTTTACGTTATTTATCTATTATTTATAGTCAAAAGCTGTTAAATTTTATTCTAGTATACTTAATATTCAAGGTTATGACAATAATTATTTCAAATGAACTTTGTCAAATAATTCTAGATAAGAGAAAATGAGCATGTTAATTTTTGTGACAATTACTGTTTTTAATATTCATAACTATTCATTTGTCTTTGTAAAAGGTGCGGTCAAATCTTCAATTTGTTGTTTTGCTTTGCTCCTCTGTTATTGTCTTTGTCTTGTTGCTTGGGATTTTGATTTACAATTTTTGTGGGCATTTTATTTACATTGTATGTTTGTTGCTGTTTAGTTTTCTTTAACTTCATTTGTCTTAGTGTTCTTATTTTGAGCTACAAATATTATAAATTTTAGGCCTTGTATGTTCTTCCTCTTCTTTGATTCTGAAAGATTGTGTGTTATTTGATTGTGTTCGTAGTTATTCTCTTAAATCTTTGTGAACATTGTCATGGACTATAGTGGCCATCTCTTGTGAACTTCGCATTTATTTTATTTAACTTGAACTTGTTTCGGCCTAATACTTTATCTTTTTTTTATTGTTTCTATCAAAGTTCCTTAACTCAGATTTTCTTGTTAGGATGTATTTGACTCTCTTTCTGGCACACTTCATTATTTTTGTACATCATTGCTTAATTATGATCCTATGCATCCTTTCGAATCCTTGCAAACCTCACCTGTGATGTTGCTCTTCTTTAATAAGTTTTGTATCATTTTGGGTAAAACTCGAGTTTGTTTCCATGTCACGTGCGATTTCTAGATATAGCAAGCGATACGCTAGTTTTTAGGACACAGCTTATCAATGCTGAAGTTCGAAAAATTGTAATTTTAAGGCTTGGCATAAGATTGGTTACTACCATGGATACAGACAACAGAACTAATGAGATTATGAAGTAAGATTGTATTTTGAGGAGATTGACGAATGATGAGCGGATAATTTATACGCTTTTTGGAATTGTTTTTAGTAGGATCTAGTTACTTTTAGGGATGTTTTCATTAGTTTTTATGTTAAATTCACATTTCTAGACTTTACTATGAGTTTGTGTGTTTTTCTGTGATTTCAGGTATTTTCTGGCTGAAATTGAGGGACTTGAGCAAAAATCAGATTCAGAGGTTGAAGAAGGACTACTGATGCTGTTGGATTCTGACCTCCCTGCACTCAAAGTGGATTTTCTGGAGCTACAGAACTTGAAATGGCGCGCTTCCAATTGCGTTGGAAAGTAGACATCCAGGGCTTTCCAGCAATATATAATAGTCCATACTTTAGCCAAGAATAGACGACGTAAACTGGCGTTCAACGCCAGCTCTCTGCCCAAATCTGGCGTCCAGCGCCAGAAAAGGAGCCAAAACCAGAGTTGAACGCCCAAACTGGCACAAAAGCTGGCGTTCAACTCCAAGAAGGACCTCTACACGTGCAACACTTAGGCTCAGCCCAAAAACACACCAAGTGGGCCCAGAAAGTGGATTTATGCATCAATTACTTACTCATGTAAACCCTAGTAACTAGTTTATTATAAATAGGACCTTTTACTATTGTATTAGGCATCTTTGGATTACCTTATGATCCTTTGATCACGTTTTGGGGGCTGGCCATCTCGGCCATGCCTGGACCTTTCACTTATATATTTTTAACGGTAGAGTTTCTACACTCCATAGATTAAGGTGTGGAGCTCTGCTGTTCCTCAAAGATTAATGCAAAGTACTTCTGTTTTCTATTCAATTCATCTTATTTCGCTTCTAAGATATCCATTCGCACCCAAGAACGTGATGAAGGTGATGATTATGTGTGACGCTCATCATCCTTCTCCCTTATGAACGCGTGCCTGACAAACACTTCTGTTCTACATGAAATAAGCTAGAATGAATATCTCTTAGATCTCTTAATCGGAATCTTCATGGCGTAAGCTAGAATGATGGCGGCATTCAAGAGAATCCAGAAAGTCTAAACCTTGTCTGTGGTATTCCGAGTAGGATTCAATGATTGAATGACTGTGACGAGCTTCAAACTCGCGATTGCAGGGCGTTAGTGACAGACGCAAAAGGAGGGTGAATCCTATTCCAGCATGATCGAGAACCGACAGATGAATAGCCGTGCCGTGACAGGGTGCGTGAGCATATTATTCATTGAGAGGATAAGATGAAGCCATTGCCAAGGGTGATGCCTCCAGACGATTAGCCGTGCCGTGACAGGGCATTGGATCATTTTCCCGAGAGATGACCGAAAGTAGCCATTGACAGTGGTGATGTATCACATAAAGCCAGCCATGGAAAGGAGTGAGACTGATTGGATGAAGATAGCAGGAAAGCAGAGGTTCAGAGGAACGAAAAGCATCTCCATTCGCTTATCTGAAATTCCTACCAATAATTTACATAAGTATCTCTATCCCTATTTTATTATATAATATTCAACAACATCATTATCACTTTATATCTGCCTGACTGAGATTTACAAGGTGACCATAGCTTGCTTCATACCAACAATCTCTGTGGGATTCGACCCTTACTCACGTAAGGTATTACTTGGACGACCCAGTGCACTTGCTGGTTAGTTGTATCGAAGTTGTGAACCATGGTATTGGCACCATGTTATTGGCGCCATTGCCAGGGAAAGAAAGAGCCATGAATTTTACATAATTACAGTGTAATCACGATTACGCATACCAAGTTGCTCACGTTGCCAGGGATTGTTCGAGCCTGGACATCACAATTTCGTGCACCAAGTTTTTGGCGCTGTTGCCGGGGATTGTTTGAGTTTGGACAACTGACGGTTCATCTTGTTGCTCAGATTAGGTAATTTTCTTTTTATTTTCTTTTCAAAAATTTTCAAAAATTTTTCTAAAATTTTCTCATCTGTTTTTCAAAAAAAAATAAAATAAAATAATAATAATAAAAATGTTTTCAAAAATTTTATTCAAAATTTTTAAGAATGAATTCTAGTGTTTCATGAAGCATGTGAAGCCTGGCTGGCTGTAAAGCCATGTCTAAATTCTCTTGGACTGAGGCTTCCAAACCATCAGAGGCAAGTTACATATTTGATAAATAATGAGCAGCAATTTGTTATCAAGAGCAATATACTCTGGTGTTAAATGCTGAAGCTTGGCTGGCCATTGGCCATGTCTAGTGTTTTGGACTGGAGCTTTCTTTGAAAGCTTGGCTGGCTAGTGAGCCATGTCTAATTCCTGGACTGAAGCTTTAGACTAAGAATGCAAGATTCCTGGAATTCATGTTAAAAATTTTGGAATCCTTATTTTTTCTTTTTCATATAATTTTCGAAAAATACCAAAAAAATTAGAAAATCATAAAAATCAAAAATATTTTTCTGTTTCTTGTTTGAGTCTTGAGTCATATCATAAGTTTGGTGTCAATTGCATGTGCATCTTGCATTTTTCGAAAATTCTCATGCATTCATGGTGTTCTTCATGATCTTCAAGTTGTTCTTGGTAAGTCTTCTTGGTTGATCTTGATAATTTTTTGTTTTGTGTCTTTTCATGTTTATCATATGCATTCTTGAATTCTTAGTGTCTAAGCATTAAAGAATTCTAAGTTTGGTGTCTTGCATGTTTTCTTTGCATTAAAAATTTTTCAAAAATATGTTCTTGATGTTCATCTTGACATTCAAAGTGTTCTTGGTGTTCATCTTGACATTCATATCATTCATGCATGCATTCATTGTTTTGATCTAAAAATTTCATGCATTGCATAATTTTCATGTTTTTCATAAAAATTTCAAAAATCAAAAAAATATCTTTCCCTTTTTCTCTCATCAAATTCGAAATTTGGATTGACTTTTTCAAAAATTTTTAAAATCAAATTGTTTCTCATGAGTCAAATCAAATTTTCAATTTGAAAATCTTATCTTTTTCAAAATCCTTTTCAAAAATCAAATCTTTTTCAAAATTCATAGTTATTTTCGAAAATTCAAAAAAAAATATTTTTCAAAAACCTTTTTCTTAATTTTATATCAAATTTTCGAAAATAACAATAACAATTAATGTTTTGATTCAAAAATTTCAAGTTTGTTACTTGCTTGTTAAGAAAGATTCAAACTTTGAGTTCTAGAATCATATCTTGTGATTTCTTGTGAATCAAGTCATTAATTGTGATTTTAAAAATCAAATCTTTTTCAAAACTAATTTCAATTATATCTTTTCAAAATATCTTCTTATCTTATCTTTTTCAAAAATTTGATTTCAAAATATCTTTTCTAACTTCCTAACTTCTTATCTTTTCAAAACTTGTTTCAACTAACTAACTAACTTTTTGTTTGTTTCTTATCTTTTTCAAAACCAACTAACTAACTCTCTCTCTCTAATTTTCGAAAATATCTCCCCCCTTTTTTTTCAAAAATTTCTTTTTAATTAACTAATTATTTTTTTTATTTGAATTTTCGAAAAACTACTAACCTTTTTCAAAAACTATTTTCGAAAATCACTAACTCCTTTTCAAAAATTATTTTCGAAAATTCTCCCTCTCCCATCTTATTCTATTTATTTATTCATCTACTAACATCTCATCTCACATCTAAACCCTCCTCACAGTTGTGTTTCTTCCATTATATTACATTCTTTGTCTCCCCCTCTTCTTCTACTCACACAGGGATCCCTATACTGTGGTATAAAGGATCTCTATTATCATTATTATTATTTTTCTGTGCCTTCTTCTTTGTCATATGAGCAGGAGCAAGGATAAGAACATTCTTGTGGAAGCAGATCCAGAACCTGAAAGGACTCTGAAGAGAAAATTAAGAGAAGCTAAATTATAACAATCCAGAGAAAACCTTTCAGAAATTTTCGAACAGGAAGAGGAGATTGCAGCCGAAAATAATAATAATGTAAGGAAGATGCTTGGTGACTTTACTGCACCTAATTCCAATTTACATGGAAGAAGCATCTCCATTCCTGCCATTGGAGCAAACAACTTTGAGCTGAAACCTCAATTAGTTTCTCTGATGCAGCAGAACTGCAAGTTTCATGGACTTTCATCTGAAGATCCTTTTCAGTTCTTAACTGAATTCTTGCAGATATGTGATACTGTTAAGACTAATGGAGTAGATCCTGAAGTCTACAGGCTCATGCTTTTCCCTTTTGCTGTAAGAGACAGAGCTAGATTACAGTTGGATTCTCAACCCAAAGACAGCCTGAACTCTTGGGATAAGCTGGTCACGGCTTTCTTAGCCAAGTACTTTCCTCCTCAAAAGCTGAGCAAGCTTAGAGCTGATGTTCAAACCTTCAGATAGAAAGAAGGTGAATCCCTCTATGAAGCTTGGGAAAGATACAAACAGTTGACCAAAAAGTGTCCTTCTGACATGCTTTCAGAATGGACCATCCTGGATATATTCTATGATGGTTTATCTGAGCTATCAAAGATGTCACTGGACACTTCTGCAGGTGGATCCATTCACCTAAAGAAAACACCTGCAGAAGCTCAAGAACTCATTGACATGGTTGCTAATAACCAGTTCATGTACACTTCTGAAAGGAATCCTGTGAGTAATGGGACGCCTATGAAGAAGGGAGTTCTTGAGGTTGATACTCTGAATGCCATATTGGCTCAGAATAAAATATTGACTCAGCAAGTCAATATGATCTCTCAGAGTCTGCATGGAATGCAAGCTGCATCCAACAGTACTCAAGAGGCATCTTCTGAAGAAGAAGCTTATGATCCTGAGAACCCTGCAATAGCAGAGGTAAATTACTTAGGTGAACCTTATGGAAACACCTATAACTCAACATGGAGAAATCATCCAAATTTCTCATGGAAGGATCAAAAGCCCCAACAAGGCTTTAATAATAGTGGAAGAAACAGGTTTTGCAATAGCAAGCCTTTTCCATCATCAACTCAGCAACAGACAGAGAACTCTGAACAAAATGCTTCTAATTTAGCAAATCTAGTCTCTGATCTATCTAAGGCCACTGTAAGTTTCATGAATGAAACAAGGTCTTCCATTAGAAATCTGGAAGCACAAGTGGGCCAGCTGAGTAAAAGGATCACTGAAATCCCTCCTAGTACTCTCCCAAGCAATACAGAAGAGAACCCAAAAGGAGAGTGCAAGGCCATTGACATAAGCACCATGGCCGAACCTGTAAGGGAAGGAGAGGACGTGAATCCCAAGGAGGAAGACCTCCTGGGACGTCCAGTGATCAATAAGGAGCTTCCCTCTGAGGAATCAAAGGACTCTGAGGCTCATCTAGAGACCATAGAGATTCCATTGAACCTTCTTATGTCCTTCATGAGCTCTGATGAGTATTCCTCTTCTGAAGAGAATGAGGATGTTACTGAAGAGCAAACTGCCAATTTTCCAGGTGCAATCATGAAGCTGAATGCCAAATTATTTGGCATTGATACTTGGGAAGTTGAACCTCCCTTGTTCATCAATGAACTAAGTGATCTGGATCAACTGACATTGCCTCAGAAGAGACAGGATCCTGGAAAGTTCATAATACCCTGCACCATAGGCACCATGATCTTTAAGGCTCTGTGTGACCTTGGTTCAGGAATAAACCTCATGTCCCTCTCTGTAATAGAGAAACTGGGAATCTATGGGGTGCAAGCTGCTAAAATCTCATTAGAGATGGCAGACAGTTCAAGAAAACAGGCTTATGGACAAGTAGAGGACGTGTTAGTAAAGGTTGAAGGCCTTTACATCCCTACTGATTTCATAGTCCTGGATACTGGAAAGGAAGAGGATGAATCCATCATCCTAGGAAGACCTTTCCTAGCCACAGCAAGAGCTGTGATTGATATTGACAGAGGTGAAATAGTCCTTCAATGGAATGAGGACTCCCTTGTGTTTAAAACTCAAGAATCTCCCTCTGCAAACATGGAGAGGAAGCAGAAAAAGCTTCTCTCAAAGCAGAGTCAACCAGAGCCCCCACAGTCAAACTCTAAGTTTGGTGTTGGGAGGCCACAACCAAACTCTAAGTTTGGTGTTGAACTTCCATATCCAAACTCTAAGTTTGGTGTTGGAGAGTTTCAACAATGCTCTGCACATCTGTGAGGCTCCATGAGAGCCCACTGTCAAGCAATTGACACTAAAGAAGCGCTTGTTGGGAGGCAACCCAATTTTTATTTATCTAACTATATTTTCCTTAGTTATATGTCTTTGTAGGTTCATGATCATGTGGAGTCACAAAATAAATATAACAATTGAAAACGGAATCAAAAACAGCAGAAGAAAAATCACACCCTAGAGGAGCATCTGTCTGGCGTTCAGCGCCAGAACAGAGCATGGTGCTGGCGCTGAATGCCCAAAATGGGCAGCTTCTGGGCGCTTAATGCCAGAACAGGCATGGTTCTGGCGTTCAACGCCAGAAATGGCACACAAATGGGCGTTGAACGCCTAAAATGGCCACCAACCTGGCGCTGAACGCCCAGAGTTGGGTACAAAGGCATTTTTACATGCCTAATGGGTGCAGGGATGTAAATCCTTGAACACCTCAGGATCTGTGGACCCCACAGGATCCACTCAGGATTTGTGGACCCCACAGGATCCCCACCTACCTCCACTCACTTCTTCTCACCACTTTCTTTCACACAACCCCATAAACACTCTTTCCCAAAAACCCTTCACCAATCACCTCAAACTCTCTTCCCCATCACCTCTTCACCACTCACATCCATCCACTCTTCCCCATAAACCTACCTCATAAACTCCACCTACCTTCAAAATTCAAAACCAATTTCCCACCCAAACCCACCCATATGGCCGAAACCTTTCCCCCCTCCCTTCCCTATATAAAGACCTCCATTCTTCATCAAATTCACACAACACATCCCTCTACACTCCTCTTGGCCGAAACCACATCTCCCTTTCTCTCTCCATCTTTCTTCTTCTTCTTCTTCTATTCTTTTGTTTATTGCTCGAGGACGAGCAATATTCTAAGTTTGGTGTGGTAAAAGCATAAGCTTTTTGTTTTTCCATTACCATTGATGGCACCTAAGACCGGAGAATCCTCTAGAAAGGGGAAGGGGAAGATAAAAGCTTCCACCTCCGAGTCATGGGAGATGGAAAGGTTCATCTCCAAAGCCCATCAAGACCACTTCTATGATGTTGTGGCCAAGAAGAAGGTGATCTCCGAGGTCCCTTTCAAACTCAAAAGAAATGAGTATCCGGAGATCCGACATGAAATTCAAAGAAGAGGTTGAGAAGTTCTAACAAATCCCATCCAACAAGTCGGCATCCTAATGGTTCAAGAGTTCTATGCCAATGCATGGATCACCAAGAACCATGATCAAAGTAAGAACCCGGATCCAAAGAAATATGTTACAATGGTTCGGGGGAAATACTTAGATTTTAGTCCAGAAAATGTGAGGTTGGCATTCAACTTGCCAAACATGGAAGAGAACGCACGCCCCTACACAAGGAGAGTCAACTTTGATCAAAGGTTGGACCAAGTCCTTATGGACATATGTGTAGAAGGAGCTCAATGGAAGGTTGACTCCAAAGGCAAGCCGGTTCAACTAAGAAGATTGGACCTCAAGCCTATAGCTAGAGGATGGTTGGAGTTCATTCAATGCTCAATCATTCCCACTAGCAACCGGTCTGAAGTTACTATAGACCGGGCCATCATGATCCATAGCATCATGATTGGAGAAGAGGTGGAAGTTCATGAGATTATACCTCAAGAACTCTACAAGGTGGCTGACAAGTCCTCCACTATGGCAAGGTTAGCCTTTCCTCACCTCATCTGCCACCTATGCAATTCAGCTGGGATTGACATAGAGGGAGATATCCTCATTAAAGAGGACAAAGCCCATCACTAAGAAAAAGATGGAGCAAGCAAGAGAGCCTAGTCATGGAGCTCAAGAGGTGCAAGAAGCTCATTTCCATGAGATCCCGGAGATGCCTCAAATGCACTTTCCTCCACAAAATTATTGGGAGCAAATCAACACCTCCCTAGGAGAATTGAGTTCCAATATGGGACAACTAAGGGTGGAACATCAAGAGCACTCCATCATGCTTCATGAAATAAGAGAAGATCAAAAAGCAATGAAGGAGGAGCAACAAAGACAAGGAAGAGCTCAAGGACATCATTGGTTCCTCAAGAAGAAAACGCCACCATCACTAAGGTGGATTCATTCCTTGTTCTTATTTCTTCTGTTTTTCGTTTCCTATGTTATGTGCTTATCTATGTTTGTGTCTTCATTACATGATCATTAGTAGTTAGTAACTATGTCTTAAAGATATGAATGTCCTATGAATCCATCACCTCTCTTAAATGAAAAATGTTTTAATTCAAAAGAACAAGAAGTACATGAGTTTCGAATTCATCCTTGAACTTAGTTTAATTATATTGATGTGGTGACAATGCTTCTTGTTTTCTGAATGTATGCTTGAACAGTGCATATGTCTTTTGAAGTTGTTGTTTGAGAATGTTAAATATGTTGGCTCTTGAAAGAATGATGACTAGGAGACATGTTATTTGATAATCTGAAAAATCATAAAAATGATTCTTGAAGCAAGAAAAAGCAGCAAAGAACAAAGCTTGCAGAAAAAAAAAAATAGGCGAAAAAATAGAAAAAAAAATAAATAAATAGAAAGAAAAAGCAAGCAGAAAAAGCCAAAAGCTCTTAAAACCAAGAGGCAAGAGCAAAAAGCCAATAACCCTTAAAACCAAAAGGCAAGGGCAAATAAAAAGGACCCCAAGGCTTTGAGCATCAGTGGATAGGAGGGCCTAAAGGAATAAAATCCTGGTCTAAGCGGCTAAACCAAGCTGTCCCTAACCATGTGCTTGTGGCGTGTAGGTGTCAAGTGAAAACTTGAGACTGAGCGGTTAAAGTCAAGGTCCAAAGCAAAAAAAGAGTGTGCTTAAGAACCATGGACACCTCTAATTGGGGACTTTAGCAAAGCTGAGTCACAATCTGAAAAGGTTCACCCAATTATGTGTCTGTGGCATTTATGTATCCGGTGGTAATACTGAAAAACAAAGTGCTTAGGGCCACGGCCAAGACTCATAAAGAAGCTGTGTTCAAGAATCATCATACTGAACTAGGAGAGTCAATAACACTATTCGAAATCTGAAGTTCCTATAGAAGCCAATCATTCTGAACTTCAATGGATAAAGTGAGATGCCAAAACTATTCAAGAGGCAAAAAGCTATAAGTCCCGCTCATTTGATTGGAGCTATGTTTCATTGATAGTTTGGAATTTATAGTATATTCTCTTCTTTTTATCCTATTTTATTTTCAGTTGCTTGGGGACAAGCAACAATTTAAGTTTGGTGTTGTGATGAGCGGATAATTTATACGCTTTTTGGCATTGTTTTTAGTATGTTTTTAGTAGGATCTAGTTACTTTTAGGGATGTTTTCATTAGTTTTTATGTTAAATTCACATTTCTGGACTTTACTATGAGTTTGTGTGTTTTTCTGTGATTTCAGGTATTTTCTGGCTGAAATTGAGGGACTTAAGCAAAAATCAGATTCAGAGGTTGAAGAAGGACTGCTGATGCTGTTGGATTCTGACCTCCCTGCACTCAAAGTGGATTTTATGGAGCTACAGAACTTGAAATGGCGCGCTTCCAATTGCGTTGGAAAGTAGACATCCAGGGCTTTCCAGCAATATATAATAGTCCATACTTTGGCCAATAATAGATGACGTAAACTGGCGTTCAACGCCAGCTCTCTGCCCAAATCTGGCGTCCAGCGCCAGAAAAGGAGCCAAAACCAGAGTTGAACGCCCAAACTGGCACAAAAGCTGGCGTTCAACTCCAAGAAGGACCTCTACATGTGAAACACTCAGGCTCAGCCCAAACACACACCAAGTGGGCCCAGGAAGTGGATTTATGCATCAATTACTTACTCATGTAAACCCTAGTAGCTAGTTTATTATAAATAGGACCTTTTACTATTGTATTAGGCATCTTTGGATTACCTTATGATCCTTTGATCATGTTTTGGGGGCTGGCCATCTCGGCCATGCCTGGACCTTTCACTTATGTATTTTTAACGGTAGAGTTTCTACACTCCATAGATTAAGGTGTGGAGCTTTGCTGTTCCTCAAAGATTAATGCAAAGTACTTCTGTTTTCTATTCAATTCATCTTATTTTGCTTCTAAGATATCCATTCGCACCCAAGAACGTGATGAAGGTGATGATTATGTGTGACGCTCATCATCCTTCTCCCTTATGAACGCGTGCCTGACAAACACTTCTGTTCTACATGAAATAAGCTAGAATGAATATCTCTTAGATCTCTTAATCGGAATCTTCGTGGAGTAAGCTAGAATGATGGCGGCATTCAAGAGAATCCGGAAAGTCTAAACCTTGTTTGTGGTATTCCGAGTAGGATTCAATGATTGAATGACTGTGACGAGCTTCAAACTCGCGATTGCAGGGCGTTAGTGACAGACGCAAAAGGAGGGTGAATCCTATTCCAGCATGATCGAGAACCGACAGATGAATAGCCGTGCCGTGACAGGGTGTGTGAGCATATTATTCACTGAGAGGATAAGATGAAGCCATTGCCAAGGGTGATGCCTCCAGACGATTAGCCGTGCCGTGACAGGGCATTAGATCATTTTCCCGAGAGATGACCGAAAGTAGCCATTGACAGTGGTGATGTATCACATAAAGCCAGCCATGGAAAGGAGTGAGACTGATTGGATGAAGATAGCAGGAAAGCAGAGGTTCAGAGGAACGAAAAGCATCTCCATTCGCTTATCTGAAATTCCTACCAATGATTTACATAAGTATCTCTATCCCTATTTTATTATATAATATTCGAAAACATCATTATCACTTTATATCTGCCTGACTGAGATTTACAAGGTGACCATAGCTTGCTTCATACCATCAATCTCCGTGGGATTCGACCCTTACTCACGTAAGGTATTACTTGGACGACCCAGTGCACTTGCTGGTTAGTTGTATCGAAGTTGTGAACCATGGTATTGGCACCATGTTATTGGCGCCATTGCCAGGGAAAGAAAGAGCCATGAATTTTACATAATTACAGTGTAATCACGATTACGCGTACCAAGTTGCTCACGTTGCCAGGGACTGTTCGAGCCTGGACATCACAATTTCGTGCACCAACGAATGAAGGCTTTGTATATTTGAGTTGTCAAGGGAATGAGAGTCAGTCAATGTCAACCGCATCCTTTTAACACACCTATGTTGTAACTTTTGTACTCGATTATACTTCTTTCTCATGTCTGGTAAAAGGCTAAAACCATGTAACATTTTTCATACTGTATCAAGGTTCGAGGGCGAAAATTTTTCTACGGGGGGATAGAATGTAATATCCCAAGTTTTTTTTGAAACATTTTACATTTACCCTCAAATTTTATCAAAATATCTAAACTACCCCTTACCTTTTTTAAACCCTAACCCTTTCCTAACACACATACACAGACAACGCTGAGAATGAAAGAAAGAAAAAGAGAGAGGGAAAACAGAGAGGGAAAAGAAAGGAAGGAGAAGGAGAGGGAGAGAAGGAGGATGACGCCGGTGGGGCTGCCGCAGAGAAAAAGAAAGAGATGCGCGAGAGAGATGAGAAAGAGTGAGGTCGCAGAACTCCCATGGAGAAAGAGGAATGCACGCGACGGAGAAGAGGAAGGAAAGAGTCCCGTCGCTGCCGGTGTCGTTGATCGAGACTGTCGTCATCCCAATTGAGGCCATTATCATCGCCAAACAGGGCAGAGAAGGGAGGCACGAACGGGAGAGACAAAAGGGGGAGCTTTGTTAGACCCCGTCGCCAAGTTGCTGCTGCCTTCCACCACACCGCGAGATAGAGCCAACCTTCTGTTCTTCCCATGTCATTGCGGTTGCCTCCATTACAGGTGGAGGGGGTCACTGGAGAAGGGATTGTTCTGTTCTGCTTCTGCTTTTGGTTTTTCATTGTTTGCCGGAGTCTCTAGGGCCATGAATGTTGCTGCCAGAGTCATCGAAATTGTTGCTATCAAGAGCCACCACTACTCTTCCTTTACCTTGGTAAACAAAACCCATTCTGCTTGTACTTAACATCTCTTTCCATTTCTATTCCACGTTTATCTACCTTACGGTCTCTGATAAACCACTATTTTATGGTTTATCTTATGCTCAATTGAGTGGTTTATATCAATTCTTTACTCACTTATTCATATGATTTGCATGATTTACATTTTTCCTTCTTGATTTTGTGCTATGATTGAAAACATGCTTCTTTGGCCTTAAATTTCCTATGTTTAATCATCTCTTATTACCATTCGATACCGTGATATGTTTGTTAAGTGATTTCAGGGTTTATAGGGCAGGAATAGCTTAGAGGATGGAAAGGAAGCTTGCAAAAGTGGAAGGAATACAAGAAGTTGAAGGAGTTGCTAAGCTATCCAGTCTGACCTCTTCGCACTCAAACGGTCATAACTTGAGCTACAGAGGTCCAAATGAGGCGGTTCTAGTTGCATTGGAAAGATAACGTCTGGGGCTTTGAAATGATATATAATATGTCATAGTTGCCTTGACGATAAGTGACGTGCACGCATGGTTTCACGCGCACGTGTGGATGTGCGCAAATCAGCGACCTGCACGTGGCAAAATTCACCTCCAGCGATTTTTGGGCTATTTCTGGACCAGTTCTCGACCCAGAAAACACAGATTAGAGGCTATAAAGTGGAAGAATCCATTCATTCATTAAGACAACATTCATTTCTCACAATTTTAGGTTTTAGATGTAGTTTTAGAGAGAAAAAGGCTCTCTCCTCTCTCTTAGGTTTTTAGGATTAGGATTTCTCTTAGTTTATGGTTATTTCTTCATTCCAGGTTCAATGTTCCTTTACTTTAGTCTCTCTTCTACTTTTATTCATTCTATTACTTTAGTTGATTACTTGATGTTGCCAATTTGGTTTATGAATCCCTATGCTTAATTTGATTTTTTATTTAATATAAATTGAGGTATTTCAAATTTATTATTGTTTCCTTCTATTTATGATATAAATAATTTGGATCCTTTTGGCTCTGGTTGAGTAATTGGTGACACTTGAGTTGTCAAACTCAGCTGTTGATTGAAATTTAGGATTTGCTGGTTAATTTGGATCCCTCTAAAGCTAGTCTTTCCATAGGATTTGACTAGGACTTGAGGAATCAAGTTGATTAGTCCACTTGACTTTCCTTTATTTAGTAAGGGTTAACTAAGTGGGAGCAATAAACAATTCTCATCACACCTGATAAGGATAACTAGGATGGGATTTCCAGTTCTCATACCTTGCCAAGAGTTTTTCTGGTTATTAATTTACTTTACTGCTATTTAATTTCCCTGTTCAACCTTTCAAAAACCCAAAAACGTACCTTTTTCCATAACCAATAATAAATCATACTTTCCTGCAATTTCTTGAGAGACGACCCGAGGTTTCAATACTTCGGTTATCAATTTTATTGGGTTTGCTTAAGTGACAAACAAATTTTTGTATGAAAGGATTATTCCTTGGTTTAGAAACTATACTTGCAACGAGAATTTATTGTGAATTCTAAACCATCAAACTTCCGTTCGTCAGTCTCGCTCCCTTTTCATGCGATCTTTCTTGATTACTTTGCTTTTGCTGTTGTTTGTTACGGGCTAGAACTGGTAATGTTGTTGTTGTTGTTGTTGTTGTTGTTGTTGAGACTACATCTGTGACGTTGTTGTTAGAGTTGCTGCTATTGTGAGAATTGAGTTTGCTGCCACTGGCTGGGTCCAAATTCTGCGCTCTTTCGTTCCATTCTATTCCAATCTTCCTCGCTATTTAATTTGGCACTCCAGGTTTGGTCTCTTCGGTCCCTTGGGACCAAGTTGTGAGTAGGCTTTACATTTATAATTATTTGATTTTACCATCTATAATTATTTTGATATATGCTGCTTGAATTTGTGACTATACTTACAAGTTACCAACAAAGATTTGATTTTGATTTTAATAATGGATTTATTAGAACTAAATATTTATTTTTGAGAAATTTAAATATTCAATCTGCACATGAGACTATATACATGTTTGGTGAAGTTTTGTGTTATTTTAGAAAGTTCAATTTTATTTGAATATGTGTTTCTATATCATTGAAATATTGTTGATACTCACTTATATACTTTGAACTTGTAAAGTATATTCGACATTTCATATGATTGAAAGGAATTTTTGATGAGAAAGTATTATTTGATTTGATTTGATATTTGTATATATTTGAAAGATCAAAAGATTGGTTGTATTTGAAATTATATGTTTTGAACTAGTTTGTGAGGCTCGTATTAGAAAACCGTAGTTAACGACGGTTATGACATTAACCTAGATGCATCTGGCTCAGACCTCAGCTAGCAGGGGCGTTGCTAGCCTAACGTGTAGGCCACACGTTGGATTTGTTATTCTGTACGGACATGATAAACCCCAATTTTGTGGTTTATCTTGTGCTTAATTTGGGGAATTTTATCAACTTATCTCACATTACTTAATGAAATAGCATGGTTTTGTAATTCTCCCTAAATTTGTTCTTAAGTGTGAAAACATGCTTTTTAGGACTTTAATTGCTAATTTTAATTCACTTTAATTTCATTCGATGCCTTGATATGTTTGTTGAGTGATTTCAGGCTTATAAGACAAGGATAGGATGGAAGAAATGAAGAGAAAAGCATGCAAGATGGGGAATTCATGGAAAAACAAGGATTTGGAGTGCTTAGAACGACGCACAAGCGTGACAGATGCGCACGCGTGAAGAGGTGCATCGTCGACGGCGATGCGTACGCATGACATGACGCGTAACCGTGAGAAGAAAAAATCCAGATAATGCATACCCGTGGCCCATGCGTACGCGACACAGCCAGCACGTGACCTCATTAAAGTGAAAACGTTGGGGTGATTTCTGAGGTTTTCAGGCCCAAATCCAACTCATTCCTGAGGCTATTTCATGCAAAATTGAAGATTGGACAAAGGGAGAGCAATTAGTTTAGGTTAGGAAGCATGCAGGTTAATTTTCTAGAGAGAGAAGCTCCTCTTCTCTCTAGAATTAGAGTTCTTAGGTTAATTGCATCTTAGATCTAAGGTTTAATTCTTGCTTTCATCTACTTTTTCTTGCAATTTATTGTTCTTTCATCTTAGCTCCTCTAGTTTTACTTGTCGTTTCCTTTATTTTTTTGCTTTTATGTTGATGCACTATTGTTGGATTTGGATTTCCTTTTAATGCAATTTTTGTTTTATGTTCCTTTCTTGTTGATTTGAGTTGTTGTTGTTAATTTTCTTGCAATTGGTAGTTGTAGATTTACATTTCTTGCAATTTTACCATGCTTTCCTTTTATGCTTTCCAATTGTTTGACAAAATACTTGGTTGGATGTTAGAGTAGATTTTTGAGCATTATTGGCTTGAAAAGAGAAATTGGGTGATCTTGAGTCATTAATACCCAACTCATGTTGGTGATCTAAAGTTGTTAGTTAATATTGTTTCCATTGACTCGAATCTCTTGCTAATTCAATTAGTAAGTTGACTAGGACTTTTGGATTGGGATTAACTAATCTTATTAGACTTTCTCTCGTGTGAAGTTAACATTGTACCTTCTTCCATTGTTGGAGTTGACTAAATAGGATAAATTCTTGTTAATTATTGTTATGATTATTGACTAGGATAGAAAACCTATATTCTCAATCATTGTCATGAATGTCTCTCTTTATTAATTGCTTTCTTTAATTGTTTGCTTTATTTTCTTGTCATTTATTCTCTTGTTCTCAACGATTGTTCTTATTTTTAGGGATTTAGAAGATTTGTTTTCTTGGTTTGTAGTATCCTTATGAGATTGAGATTGTAGATCTTAGATATTGAAAAGAATTGCTGGCAATTTTCGACAAAAGGGACTAGATATTCAATTTCTTAAAGTTGAATAAATTCTTTATACGAGTTTTTCTCCTTGTTACGTTCAACTAATTATTATAAACCATACTTTTTTTATGAACTCCTTACTAACTCTAGTTTTAAATTATCTGATTTCTCAACGAGGCCTAATGTTTCATGATTCACATTTAGTTAGGTCCGTGGAATAAAATAGTGTAAGTAAAATTATGTACTAAGGTACTAATTTGATCTATACAATGGTGCTTTGAAGTAAAATTTTACTAGGATTGGAAAGATATCAACTATCTTAAAACAATAATATAGAATTCTTGTGAACTTTGTTGCTTCTAAATTAAAAGTGGGAATCAATATTAAAATAACTTGAGATTTTATTGGGATAATCTCATTACATATAAAGACTACTTTGATAAATTTTTCAGCAAGTTAGGATTTTTTTTTTTAAAAGATTGGTAATTTGAAATGCCTGTGCTCTGGTAACAAAGTTGCTTCTATATTTATTATTCGTATTATTGAGTATTTATATGTTACAACTTTTTTTCAGATACAATTTTCAGCTTTCTATTATGATATATGATATTATTGCTGAATATTTTATCTCTAGCCATTCGAATAGGTTGTTTCCTATGAATTGTTATTATTGCTATTTAAGTCATCATTGCGTGTGATCGATACTATTATTGTTTGTAAATAGTAAATTCTTGCATATTGATATAGTTATGATTTGATTTTCTATTCAATAGTGACTCGATAGTGTTTTCTCAGGTTTTCAAGTATCTTTTCGCTTTTATCTCATTGTTATTATTATTGGTCTCTCACATAATTTTTCTTTTTTCAATTCAGTATGCTCTGCATGATATTTTAGGTGCCTTTGATATTAAAAACATCACGTCTTTATTATTTTTAAATGACGACTTTGTAGGTAGTGTTTTAAATTTGTTTAATTGATTTGGTTTTATTATTAGTAGTAGTTAGTAGTGAGTAGTGGTACTGTTTTGTGATTGAACTTTTGTGTTTCTTGATTTGTATGTAGTTGTTGCTTTTGTGCTTGTTAAGTTCACTTTCGGGTTGGAAATGAGTAAGGGATTTATAAAAAAAAACTTTCTTATGATATTATATATTTAAAAATAAGGCAAAGATTTGAGAGATATATTTTTGATAGTTAGATTCAAAAAAAATTTATTTATGACTATTATGATTTTTATTTCATTTTAATAAAAGATATTTTCTTAAAAATATAGCTTTTAAATTACTAAGGTTTCTCCTGGTATTCAATTTTATTGGTGGATCTTTTTACAAAAAAAAAAAAAGGAGAACACCGCAAGACGATGTGATTCAAAATATCAGTTATGCAGCGTGAATAGAAATGCACATTAAAATGAACATGGAGATTCATGACTACAAGTTTGACGTCCAAGTTTATTAATTTCTACATATATTAGTCTTTGCTACCAAGAACATATATATATATATATATATATATATATATATTTGAGTTTGTCTTTAGTTCGTGAGTTTTAAGTTCAAGTAACTATTTATGAATATGAGTTATCTTTTTGGTGTTTTATCTTTACAAAAATTATGATCCATACTAATTTCATAAAATTCTTTTGCTATGTACTTGAATTATGTTGAGAGTTAAATTATGTTTGAAGATTTAGGAAAAATAAAAAGTAGCAGTTAATTTATTATAATTAATGTTAGTTTGTCTTAATTGTAATTATGTCAAAATTTAGTTTTAATTTCATTATCTTACATGTGCATTATTCGTAAATTAAGTTATAACTGTATGATCATATAAAATATTTGAGTCTATTTTACAATAATAATAAGTTAAATGTACATGTGAATTTTGGCCTTGAGGATAATGAGATAATTTCTTACATTTTCTCGTCATGTTTTACGTTATTTATCTATTATTTATAGTCAAAAGCTATTAAATTTTATTCTAGTATACTTAATATTCAAAGTTATGACAATAATTATTTCAAATAAACTTTGTCAAATAATTCTAGATAAGAGAAAATGAGCATGTTAATTTTTGTGACAATTACTGTTTTTAATATTCATAACTATTCATTTGTCTTTGTAAAAGGTGCGGTCAAATCTTCAATTTGTTGTTTTGCTTTGCTCCTCTGTTATTGTCTTTGTCTTGTTGCTTGGGATTTTGATTTACAATTTTTGTGGGCATTTTATTTACATTGTATGTTTATTGCTATTCAGTTTTCTTTAACTTCATTTGTCTTAGTGTTCTTATTTTGATCTATAAATATTATAAATTTTAGGCCTTGTATGTTCTTCCTCTTCTTTGATTCTGAAAGATTGTGTGTTATTTGATTGTGTTTATAGTCATTCTCTTAAATCTTTGTGAACATTGTCATGGACTATAGTGGCCATCTCTTGTGAACTTCGCATTATTTTATTTAACTTGAACTTGTTTCGGCCTAATACTTTATCTTTTTTTTTTTTATTGTTTCTATCAAAGTTCCTTAACTCAGATTTTCTTGTTAGGATGTAATTGACTCTCTTTCTAGCACACTTCATTGTTTTTGTACATCATTGCTTAATTATGATCCTATGCATCCTTCCGAATCCTTGAGAACCTCATCTGTGATGTTGCTCTTCTTTAATAAGTTTTGTATCATTTTGGGTAAAACTCGAGTTTGTTTCCATGTCACGTGCGATTTCTAGATATAGCAAGCGATACGCTAGTTTTTAGCACACAGCTTATCAATGCTGAAGTTCAGAAAATTGTAATTTTAAGGCTTGGCATAAGATTGGTTACTACCATGGATACAGACAACAGAACTAATGAGATTATGAAGTAAGATTGTATTTTGAGGAGATTGACGAACGAAGGCTTTGTATATTTGAGTTGTCAAGGGAATGAGAGTCAGTCAATGTCAACCGCATCCTTTTAACACACCTATGTTGTAACTTTTGTACTCGATTATACTTCTTTCTCATGTCTGGTAAAAGGCTAAAACCATGTAACATTTTTCATACTGTATCAATGTTCGAGGGCGAAAATTTTTCTAAGGGGGGATAGAATGTAATATCCCAAGTTTTTTTTGAAACATTTTACATTTACCCTCAAATTTTATCAAAATACCTAAACTACCCCTTACCTTTTTTAAACCCTAACCCTTTCCTAACACACATACACAGACAACACTGAGAATCAAAGAAAGAAAAAGAGAGAGGGAAAACAGAGAGAGAGAAGAAAGGAAGGAGAGGGAGAGAAGGAGGATGACGCCGGTGGGGCTGCCGCAGAGAAAAAGAAAGAGATGCATGAGAGAGATGAGAAAGAGTGAGGTCGCAGAACTCCCATGGAAAAAGAGGAATGCGCGCGATGGAGAAGAGGAAGGAAAGAGCCCCGTCGCTGCCGGTGTCGTTGATCGAGACTGTCGTCATCCCGATTGAGGCCATCATCATCGCCAAACAGGGCAGAGAAGGGAGAAGCGAATAGGAGAGAGAAAAGGGGGAGCTTTGTTGGACCCCGTCGCCAAGTTGCTGCTACCTTCCACCACACCGCGAGATAGAGCCAACCTTCTGTTCTTCCCTTGTCATTGTGGTTGCCTCCATTACAGGTGGAGGGGGTCACTGGAGAAGGGATTGTTCTGTTCTGCTTCTGCTTTTGGTTTTTCATTGTTTGCCGGAGTCTCTAGGGCCATGAATGTTGCTGCCAGAGTCATCGAAATTGTTGCTATCAAGAGCCACCACTACTCTTCCTTTACCTTGGAAAACAAAACCCATTCTGCTTGTACTTAACATCTCTTTCCATTTCTATTCCACTTTTATCTACCTTACGGTCTCTGATAAACCACTATTTTATGGTTTATCTTATGCTCAATTGAGTTATTTATATCAATTCTTTACTCACTTATTCATATGATTTGCATGATTTACATTTTTCCTTCTTGATTTTGTGCTATGATTGAAAACATGCTTCTTTGGCCTTAAATTTCCTATGTTTAATCCTCTTTTATTACCATTCGATGTCGTGATATGTTTGTTAAGTGATTTCAGGGTTTATAGGGCAGAAATGACTTAGAGGATGGAAAGGAAGCATGCAAAAGTGGAAGGAATACAAGAAGTTGAAGGAGTTGCTAAGCTATCCAATCTGACCTCTTTGCACTCAAACGATCATAACTTGAGCTACAGAGGTCCAAATGAGGCGGTTCTAGTTGCATTGGAAAGCTAACGTTCGGGGCTTCGAAATGATATATAATATATCATAGTTTTCCTGACAATAAGTGACGCGCATGCGTGGTTTCACGCACACGCGTGGTTTCACGCGCACGTGTGGATCTGCGCAAATCAGCGACCTGCACGTGGCAAAATTTGCTTCCAGTGATTTTTGGGCTGTTTCTGTCCCAGTTCTCGACCCAGAAAACACAGATTAGAGGCTATAAAGTGGGAAAATCCCTTCATTCATTAAGACAACATTCATTATTCACAATTTTAGGTTTTAGATGTTTTAGAGAGAAAGTGGCTTTCTCCTCTCTCTTAGGTTTTTAGGATTAGGATTTCTCTTAGTTTATGGTTATTTCTTCATTCCAGGTTCAATGTTCCTTTACTTTAGTCTCTCTTCTACTTTTATTCATTCTATTACTTTAGTTGATTACTTGATGTTGCCAATTTGGTTTATGAATCCCTATGTTTTATTTGATTTTCTATTTAATATAAATTGAGGTATTTCAAATTTATTATTGTTTCCTTCTATTTATGATATAAATAATTTGGATTTTCCCTTTTTGACTCTGGTTGAGTAATTGGTGACACTTGAGTTGTCAAACTCAGCTGTTGATTAAAAATTGGGATTTCCTGATTAATTTGGATCCCTCTAAAGCTAGTCTTTCCATAGGAGTTCACTAGGACTTGAGTAATCAAATTGATTAGTCCATTTGACTTTCCTTTATTTAGTAAGGGTTAACTAAGTGGGAGCAATAAACAATTCTCATCACACCTGATAAGGATAACTAGGATGAAATTTCCAGTTCTCATACCTTGCCAAGAGTTTTTCTGGTTATTAATTTACTGCTATTTAATTTCCCCGTTCAACCTTTCAAAAATCCAAAAACTTACCTTTTTCCATAACCAAAAATAAATCATACTTTCCTGCAATTCCTTGAGAGACGACCCGAGGTTTCAATACTTCGGTTATCAATTTTATTGGGTTTGCTTAAGTGACAAACAAATTTTTGTATGAAAGAATTATTGCTTGGTTTAGAAACTATACTTGCAACGAGAATTTATTGTGAATTCTAAACCATCAATCTTTTGTTCGTCAGTCTTGCTCCATTTTCGTGCTATCTTTCTTGATTACTTTGCTTTTGTTGTTGTTTGTTACGGGCTAGAACTGGTAATGATATTGTTGTTGTTGTTGAGACTACATCTGTAACGTTGTTGTTAGAGTTGCTGTTGCTGTGAGAATTGAGGTTGCTGCCACTGGCTGGGTCCAAATTCTGTGCTCTTTCGTTTCATTCTATTTCAATCTTCCTCGCTATTTAATTTGGCACTCCAAGTTTGGTCTCTTTGGTCCCTTGGTACCAAGTTGTGAGTAGGCTGTACATTTATAATTATTTGATTTTACCATCTATAATTATTTTGATATATGCTGCTTGAATTTATGACTATACTTACAAGTTACCAACAAAGATTTGAATTTGATTTTAATAATGGATTTATTATAACTAAATATTTATTTTTGAGAAATTTAAATTTTCAATCTGCACATGAGACTATATACATGTTTGGTGAAGTTTTGTGTTATTTTAGAATGTTCAATTTTATTTGAATATGTGTTTCTATATCATTGAAATATTGTTGATACTCACTTATATACTTTGAACTTGTAAAGTATATTCGACATTTCATATGATTGAAAGGAATTTTTGATGAGAAAGTATTATTTGATTTGATTTGATATTTGTATATATTTGAAAGATCAAAAGATTGGTTGTATTTGAAATTATATGTTTTGAACTAGTTTGTGAGGCTCGTATCAGAAAACCGTAGTTAATGACGGTTATGACGTTAACCTAGATGCATCTGGCTCAAACCTCAGCTAGCAGAGGCGTTGCTAGCCTAACGTGTAGGCAAAACATTGGATCTGTTATTCTGTACGGACATGATAAACCCCAATTTTGTGATTTATCTTGTGCTTAATTTGGGGGATTTTATCAACTTATCTCACATTACTCAATGAAATAGCATGGTTTTGTAATTCTCCCTAAATTTGTGCTTAAGTGTGAAAACATGCTTTTTAGGACTTTAATTGCTAATTTTAATTCACTTTAATTTTATTCGATGCCTTGATATGTTTTTTGAGTGATTTCAGGCTTATAAGGAAAGGATAGGATGGAAGAAATGAAGAGAAAAGCATGCAAGATGGGGAATTCATGGAAAAACAAGGATTTGGAGTGCTTAGAGCGACGCGCAAGCGTGACAGATGCGCACGCGTGAAGAGGTGCATCGTCGACGGCGACGCGTACGCATGACATGACGCGTAACTGTGAGAAGAAAAAGCCAGACAACGCATACGCGTGGCCCATGCGTACGCGACACAGCCAGTACATGACCTCATTAAAGTGAAAACGTTGGGGTGATTTCTGAGCTTCCCATGCCCAAATCCAACTCATTCCTGAGGCTATTTCATGCAAAATTGAAGATTGGACATAGGGGGAGCAATTAGTTTAGGTTAGGAAGCATGTAGGTTAGTTTTGTAAAGAGAGAAGCTCCCTCTTCTCTCTAGAATTAGAGTTCTTAGGTTAATTGCATCTTAGATCTAGGGCTTAATTCTTGCTTTCATTTACTTTTTCTTGCAATTTATTGTTCTTTTATCTTAGCTCCTCTAGTTTTACTTGTCATTTCCTTTATTTTTTTGCTTTTATGTTGATGCACTATTGTTGGATTTTGATTTTCTTTTAATGCAATTTTTGTTTTATGTTCCTTTCTTGTTGATTTGAGTTGTTGTTGTTAATTTTCTTGCAATTGGTAGTTGTAGATTTACATTTCTTGCAATTTTACCATGCTTTCCTTTTATGCCTTCCAAGTGTTTGACAAAATGCTTGGTTGGATGTTAGAGTAGATTTTTTAGCATTATTGGCTTGATAAGAGAAATTGGGTGATCTAAAGTTGTTAGTTAATATTGTTTCCATTGACTCTAATCTCTTGCTAATTCAATTAGTAAGTTGACTAGGACTTTTGGATTGAGATTAACTAGTCTTATTTGACTTTCTCTCGTGTGAAGTTAACATTGTACCTTCTTCCATTGTTGGAGTTGAATAAATAGGATAAATTCTTGTTAATTATTGTTATGATTATTGACTAGGATAGAAAACCTATATTCTCAATCATTGCCATGAATGTCTCTCTTTATTAATTGCTTTCTTTAATTGTTTGCTTTATTTTCTTGCCATTTATTTTCTTTCCCTTTTTATCAAATCAAACCCCCTTGTTCTTTCATAGCCAATAATTGATCACTTTATTGTAATTCCTTGTGAGATGACCCGAGGTTTGAATACTTCAGTTAATTTTCATTGGGGTTTGTACTTGTGACAACCAATTATTAAAACTTTGATTGAGCTTTGCTTGTCGGTTGGGAACTATACTTGCAACGAAGTAATTTCCTCTAACCAAGAAGAAATTCTTAGCCGACGGTTACGCTCTTTCAAGACACACGAAAGAAAAGGGCTACCCTTAGAGGTGGAGCCGCCCAAGTGGTGACTTTTGATTTGATTTCTGTATGAGAACTCCCTTATTGATTCAATTATTATGATCAACTATTATTTTCTAATTAAAATTACTTTGATAATAATATTTATACGATCTCATGTTGATTATAGATGTATTGTCTAGTCACTGAGTTGTAAAACTCACCCCGTTTTTCTAAAAATATTTTTCAGGAACAAATGCTTGACTATGTGAGACTTTCTATTCAAAAGTAACGATCTGCAATGTATCTATTCTTTGTCGAGTTTCTATATGTATATGCTACATATATCACAAGCAGGATCCAATCATTCTTAATTATTTTAATTTTTGTTAAAAATGTATAACTATTTCTTTTAGAAGTTGTAAAATATTTGTAACCTTCTTATTCAACTTATATTTGAGTATGTTAGGCTTGCTATGGGATTATTTTCCTGAGCGCCGGTCATGGCGCATTTTGGACTGTGACAAGGATGCTGCTGCCACAATTTTCAGAATTTGGGCAGTATATGAACCCAATGTTCTCCTGGAAGGTTGAGCATTGTTACCACCAACATTGATGTTGTGATTATGATTAGGATTCTCAGCCATACTGTTTTTATATTCTTCTTTACTTTCCTCAACAATTCTCTTGTTCCTAGCTTGTTTTCTTAACCTCCAAAGGGTTCGCTTAATTTCTGAATCAAAGAGGAGAGGTTCCTTTTCTTGGTTACCCTGCATGCACACAAAATCACCATGCACACAAAATCACCAAAAGAAAAAGTGACCTCTCAATTAAAGTGGGGATAGTTCTAAATGATGCAATATCACAAACAAATAACAAGCACGAATACAATAAATAAGTGCAGTATGCAATTAAACGGCAAAAATAATAAAAACAAAACAAATAAAAAAATGTATAATCTAAGTAGTCAATTAACATGGTCATTGTCAATCACAATCAATCCTCGACAACGACGTTAAAAACTTGATACGGATTTTTACAATATCCACAAACTACCGGCAAGTACACCGGATCGCATCAAGTAATACCACGATGAGTGGGCTATCGTTCCCACGAAGATTAATGGATCAAGCAACAATAATCAATTGACTATTCTAGTTAGACAAATCAAATTTGGATGAGAATTAATCAAAGAGCATATCATGAAACTAGATAACTTGGAATTAAAGTAAATAACTGTAATGTAGGTGACGAAAGTAAATGACAAGAATGTAAATAGCTGGAAGGTAAATGATTGAAATAAATAAAAGGGGTAAGTATTATTTTGGTCCTAATGTTTAAGGTCAAAATCAAAATTGTTCTGGACGTAATTTTTTATTTAGAATCATTCTTAACATTTTATTTCGTATTAAAATCATCTTTTTTAATAAAATTTTTAATTTTGTTACTAAATTACCCCTATTCTAATAAAAAATTATGAAATTAAAAAAAAGGAAAGAACGCGAGGGGGAAGCGGGACGGCGCCATCGGGAATCAGAGCTCGTGAGGGAGAGAGGAGACGCGAGCCAGGGAGAGAGCTTGGCTCGTTCCGCGGTGGGTGGTGCACGAGGAAGGAGAAAGGACAAAGCGCGAAGCAATGACGGAAGGGGAAGAGGCACGGGCGGCGCCAGGTGGTTCTGCTTCGACTTCTGCATCTACTTCCGATTCTGCTTCTGCATCTGCATCTACTTCTTCTTATGCTTCTTCTTCTGCTTCGTCTTCTACATCTGCTTCTTCTTCTGCATCTGCTTCCAATTCTGCTTTTACATCTACATCTGCATCTGTTTCTTCTCCTGCTTCTGCGTCTGTGTCTGCTTTTGCTTCTGTTTTGTTTCTGCTTCTAATTTTGATTTATTATTTTTCTGATTTCATTGTTGTTGTGTGTTGATTTTGTTGTTGAATTTGATGTTGTTGTTTCTGAATTTGAATAATGTGATATTGTTGGTGTTCTTGAATATGATTATTAGTATTTGATGGGAGTAAGGGAAGTGGTGGTGGTGGAGGGTATTTTTGTCCGTAAAAAATTAAAAGGACGATTTTAATATGAAATACAATGTTAAGGATGATTCTAAATCAAAAATTACGTTGGGGACGGTTTCGATTCTGATCCTAAACGTTAGGGACCAAAACAATACTTATCCCTTAATAAAATGACAACAAAGCTCATAAATGAATTAAGAACATAAGCAGTAAATAGATCTCGATTGCAGAAGTTTAATGAAGCAATAAATAAAAATAGAAAGCAAGCAATTAAAAAGATAAGATGAGAAAGAGCATTGATGTTCAGAGATGTTAATTTCTCCGAAATGATAAATCTCAACTCTATCTCAATCATGTAATTGTAGATCTCTGGAAAATTATAAGTGATTGAGCTCTAAATTCATGGTAACTCAACCTCTCTTGACTTGATCAATTGCCAATTCCTTGATCAATTTCTCATGAGAAGAGATGAAGCACATTTCCTAATTTCTAAATCACACAATTCTTATGATCTGAATTTAGTTGATTCACGGTCACATATTAAATCTAAATTCAAAACAATAAGTATTGAGAGAGAGGATCTTCACGCTTAGTTCCTATGATTCAATTTTTCAATTGATCATGAAATTCAATTCAGACTCAAACCATTTTCTAATGGATTTTAATCATTGAAATAAAAGAAAGAAAATTCTCTCTTAGAAGTAATAATGAACAAATCAAAGATAGAGAAGCAATGAATTCATTCCGTTAGAGATTAACACAACTCTTTCCCTGAATGAAGAAGAGTTAGTGATTCATGTCTCAGAAGAATTACAAGAATAGAGAATTATGTAAAAGTCAAGAAAATTTCAAAAAGTCCTTCTTAGTTCTCTCCTCCCAACTTTTATACTTCCTTCCCCAAATTACCTCCAACTTCAAATGCAAATTCCTCTGAAATTCAGGTCCAATTCAACTTAGATTCAAGTCTAATTCAACTCATGGGTTTTAGCAATGTTAATTCCTCTTGTCAACTTCCCCAAATTAGTTGATTATTCAAGCCTCCAAGAGTTGGAATTGATATTGTGAAGTTTGCCGTTGAGAGCCCAATTTAGTCGTTGCACGACACACCCGGCCTTCCAAATGGCCCAATTTTACTCTCTGTTTAATTTTGTTGTGGTACACCAAAGAAGAGTCATGGGACAACTAGCTTTCTTTTACCACTTTGGGCCAAATTTAGTCTTGGTTAGATTTTTTCATGGGACACACAATGTTGGCGTGGGACGACTTGCTTTCTTTTTCCAATTTGGCGCAAAATTGCTCCCTATTTGAATCAGCCGTGAAACGCCAAGGAACTGCCGTGGGACGCGAAATGGGAGCCGTGCGTACAAATGTGGGAAGTGTACGCACAACATTGGAGACTATGCCAAAAACGTGTTCGCTTGTAGGATGTGTACGCATGACTTCTTTTTCTGCTACATTTGTACGTATGCACGATCCCCCTTTTGCCGTTGGACGCCACTCATTTGGTGTTAGACAGAAAATGAGTCTAGGCTTCAGTTTGGTGAATTTGAGTCTCAAAGTGTGTCTTTCAAAGTGTCTCCTTAGCTTCAAAGCGTGTCTTTGGCTTCAAAATATGTTCTAAGCTTCTTTTTGTTTATCTTGGTCTTTATTTTGTTTAGTTTATCTTCAAAATCTCCTAAAACAACATTATTCAAAGTATTTTAAGATACTTCTTACTAGTTTATAAATTTATTGCTCATAAAACAAAAATTATTAACTATTTAAATAAAATTTGCCACAAAATCTTCTGTATCTAAACAAAATCTAAAGAAAAACTATTAGTATGAAGCCCAAGATATAATCAAATATAATTCTTTCTTCTATTTTACTTTTGCATTGTCTCTCAAATTTGACTCGAATATAATACTTTTATTCTAGAAAAACTTTTCAATATAATGTCTAATCAAATTTGACTTAGCATAGTAACTGTAACACCCTACCATACAAAGTCTTATGCTTAAGTCATAATTCAGAGATGGCAAGGTATTACGACCTCTAAAACAAAAATTTAGTACGTATAGTAGTATGAATAATTGATTATAACTAGGAGCCTTTGTAGAAAAAGGGGGTAAACAAAAACCGTAACTCGAACAGGCAACACTCCGATCGACAACGTAACGAACCAGGATAAGCTAACGCGAGATCATATATATAAAGAGTGTCAAAAACAAGAATATCAAGACTCAAAACCCGGCTGCGAAGAGAACCGGTCCGAGCATAGCAATATATACATATGATAAAATAAGGAAACCCCAAAGGAAACCCAAAGGGACACAAATACAGAAAACCTATTCTCCAAAAATCCCCTCTAGAAGGAGTCATCACAGTTTGTATTATTTAATGGAGATAAAAGTATCTAAATAAGATATATAACCCAAAACAGAGTCCTGAGAACAAAGGATCTTCGCTAATCCAGAAGTCTCCAGCATGCCTCAACGAGAAGCCTCGCGTCCTGCATCTGAAAACCACAAAATCCGCATGGGTGAGAACCAGAGGTCCCCAGCACGGTAACAGCTTCCACATATATAATACATAATAATAGAGGAAAGCCGAAGGCAAATCCTAGAACTTCCTCCAGATAATATCAAAGCTTATAAACAAGCTAAACCGTAAGTGGCAACGGACTAAAGATTCTTCAGTCTAACTAATACTTCCCTTTCCAATTCCTTCAGACCTCCCAACCATCAGCAGGAGTATAATATAGCAAACACAGTTATATCAGATAAGAGATTTACAAATAGGAACAGATAAGGCATTTAGGCAATTAGCAAGTAATATGCAGTCAAATAGGCAATCTCAAACAATTCATGTAGTATGCTTATGATGCATGCCTGTCCCTAGTGGCTGATGATATCATCTGTCGGTTATAGAGCCAACCCGACAAGTCCTGGTAGCTAGCCATTGGACTGTCCCTCTGTCGTGCATCCCCAACTCGAGTTATACTCATCATAAACTTGATCATAATCATGATCCATATCCATCACCCTCACTGGTGAATATTTATCCATCACCATCACTGGTGAATATTTATGGGGGCGAGCTCATCCGGGCCTTTCACAGTGCCCGGCCACACTTACGACATTGGGTTAACAGAGCTTCGAGTCTCAACCTGGAGCACATGGTGGCTAGCCATTGCTACTACCCAGGGAAACCCTCATCTCCAATGGTGGAAGTGCCAACATTCACAATTCATTCAACAACATATATGCATTTATACTTAGCCATAAACATGGCTCCGCCGCCACACGGCATAATCCAGCCATCCGGCTCACGGTTAAATCCATAACCAGCCAATTCATTAACAATTACGGCCATTCGGCCCATGGCATAACAAGCACTTCCACCGCCATCCTCCACATCTCACATAATCATCTTTGATCCTCATGGATCATTCATTTTTCCCTTGCTTCACTCGCAAGTTACCACATTCACTAGCCCTTTTTCTCATGCTAGGCATATCATAATGATTTAAGACATACGTGGTGAGATTGGAGGCTTAGAAGTATGAAGTTTGGCTTTTAAAACTCAAAAATCAACTTTGGGATGAAAACAGGGCCACGTGTACGCGCACTCCACGCGCACGCGTGGATGATGCTTTCTCGAAGAACGGCGCATACGCGCCAAGTGCGCCTACGCGCGAGGGGTCATTCTGCTAAAAATTTTCTAAGTTAAAAGCTGCAGAATTCACAGATTCAACCCCCAATCTTCCGACGGTCATAACTCTCTCATTTTAAATCATTTTTCACCCGTTCTTCGAATGGCATGGACATCCCGGATCCAATTTCATTTCTAAACAGAATTGGCACAAATCAAAGATCCGTAGTCCAAGTTATGTCCCGTCAAAGTATGCCCAAAAACCATATTTTCATTCAAAACCACAAAGTGCCATTTTCAAAACAAGCCACTTTCAACTCTTTTCAAAATCAATTAAAACATGCCAATTTCATCCCTTTTCTTTGAAATTCAATCAAAGTTTACCAAAATTCTCAAAACTATCTCCAACCATTTTAACACTTCTCAATCAAAAGGCCAAAGGATAAACACAATATTATGTCATACATCCTTCTCATCCCAATTTCTAACAATATCAATTTCCAATCAACCATCATTATACATAATCATCATACTCACCAACAATATGGCACCACCCATCAATTCAACCTCAATCATTCATTAAGCATATATCACAACATGCATTTTCTCACATATCACACAATTAAGGCATCAATATTCATAATCACACATATGATCACATCATATATCTCAACCATTCCACAACATCATCAATTCAATGCCTATCTTAGGGCCTCTAGCCTAAGTATTTCCTACCACATTACATATTAGATACGGGAAACCGAAACCATACCTTAGCCAATTTCCCAAGCTCAACCGGAGCACTTCCAAACCACTTGTCCACAAGCTCTCAAGGTATCAACACCTCCAAGAACAGATTTTATCACACAAAACCCTCTTCCAAGCTTTCCAAAATCACCAATCAAGCTCCAATATTCACATATACACAACCTAAGCCACAATCATCATACCCATACACAACATCTCAATGCCCAAACCTCATAGAACAACAAATTACACTAGGGTTGAGAATCTTACCACACTCAAGGTCCAAAGAGACAAGATTAACCTTCTCCTTCAAGAGAGTTGGGTCCTATAACATCAAAGAACCCAAAATCTCAACATTTTTGCTCATGAAACTCGAAATCAAGGGCTGGAATTTCGAACAGTAAAACGTGGCTTACCTCAAGATTGATTGTATGGGTTTTATAGAGCTCTCCGCGGTGAACGCGTGGCCGCAAACGGAGCGGCAATCGGAGCTCTAGATCAAAAGTTATGGTGGTTTGAAGATCAAGTGAGAGAAGGAAGTTGAGAGAGTGTTCTTCCCTCCATGGCCTCCATTTCAGCGTGTTTAGTTTCTCAAATGAGGAGAGAGAGTGCTGAAAACTAGGGTTTTGGTTTAGTTTAGTTGGGCCAAGGGCCCACTTTGGGTCCGATTGGCCCGGTTTGGCCCGTTCGGTCCAATCTTGGTCCGATTTCTATAAAATTGGTACCGAAATTCTCGTCTCAATTTCCTCTATCATATTAAGCCATAAAAATAACATTTTTGGCTTTCTAGAATAAATTCTCATTTATGGGTTAATTAGCCGTTAATTAACCGGATCTTACATTCTACCCACCTAATTGGGAATTTTGCCCACAAAATTCAAATTCAAATTCAATTACCTGAGAATAAGTGCGGATAATCCGTTCGCATCTCCGACTCAAGTTCCCAAGTGTGTTCCTCAACACCGCCTCGACTCCAAGCCACTTTGACTAATGAAACCTCTTTTCCACGCAACCGTTTGATACTAGTATCATCAATTCTGACTGGAGCCACTGGAAGCGTCAAATCTTCTCTTAACTGAACCGATTCGGGTTCTAACACATGGCTAGCATCAGGAGTGTACTTTCGAAGCTGCGACACGTGAAATACGTCGTGCAGGTTTGAAAGATGGGGTGGTAGAGCCACCCGATACGCCACCGGCCCAATCCTCTCCAAGATCTGAAATGGACCAATGTATCGAGGATTCAACTTCTTTGCTGTAATCGCTCTACCTACTCCTGTGGTCGGAGTAACTTTCAGGAAAACATGATCTCCTGCCTCAAATTCTAAGGGCTTCCGCCTCTGATCGGCGTAACTCTTTTGGCGACTCTGCGCCGTAAGCATTCTGTCTCGGATTTTATTGACTTGTTCAGTGGTCTCAGCTATCATTTCCGGCCCCAACAAGCCTTTCTCTCCAGCTTCATACCAACATAGCGGAGATTGACATTTCCTCCCATACAATGCCTCATACGGAGCCATTCCGATGCTCGCATGGTAACTATTATTGTATGCAAACTCTACTAACGGCATATACCGATCCCAACTCGCCGGTTGGTCCAAAACACAAGCTCTCAACATATCCTCTAGTGTTTGGATCGTCCTCTCGGATTGACCATCTGTTTGAGGATGGTACGCTGTACTCAAGCTTAATCGAGTTCCAAAAGCTTTCTGAAATGCACCCCAGAACCTCGAAGTGAAACGAGGATCTCTATCAGAGATTATAGTAGCAGGTACACCATGGAGTCTCACAATCTCCTTTATGTATAACCGAGCTAGCTCCTCAAGGGTGTAAGTCATCCGAACGGGTAAAAAGTGAGCTGACTTCGTCAGTCGGTCCACGATCACCCAGATAGCATCAAAACCAGTACTAGTCCTTGGCAATCCCGACACAAAGTCCATTGCAATACTTTCCCATTTCCATTGCGGAATCTCTAAAGGTTGCAACATCCCGGAAGGTCTTTGATGTTCAATCTTTACCTTTTGACAAGTTAAGCACTTTGAAACATATTCCGCCACATCATTCTTCATACCCGGCCACCAAAACATCGCCTTTAAATCATGGTACATCTTAGTACTCCCCGGGTGAATGGAGAATCCGCTTTTGTGTGCCTCCTTTAAGATATCTTGCCTCAAAGTGCCAACATCCGGCACAATGATCCTACCCTTGAATCTCCATAACCCATCTTTTTCTTCCGACACTCTCCACTGTTTTCCTTGCTCGATAGCCAGTAAAACCTTCCATAACGCTTCATCGTTTTCATGAGCCTTTAGGAGTTCGGACTTAAAGTCACTTGAGATTTCTAATCGGCTCAAACACAAGGTTCCAGATACTTCTCGAGCACCAATTTTTAGACTCTCGAATTCCTTGAGCAACTTTTCCTCTTGTAGCATCATCCAAGACGCATACAACGACTTCCGACTTAACGCATCCGCCACTATATTCGCCTTTCCAGGATGGTAATTTAACTCAAAGTCATAGTCTTTCAACAATTCCATCCACCTCCTTTGCCTCATATTAAGCTCTTTCTGATCAAAGAGGTATTTCAAGCTCTTGTGATCGGAGAAGACTTGGAACTTAACCCCATAGAGATAATGCCTCCACACCTTCAAGGCAAACACGACCGCAGCGAGTTCCAGATCGTGCGTAGGGTAACTAACTTCATGAGGTCTCAACTGTCGTGAGGCATACGCCACCACATTATGATGCTGCATCAGCATGCATCCTAGGCCCTTTAATGATGCATCACAGTACACCTCAAAAGGCTCGTTCGGCTCAGGTAACACTAACACAGGTGCAGTGGTCAACTTTTTCTTCAATGTCTGAAAGCTCTCCTCGCACTCAGGAGTCCAAACAAACGGAGTGTCTTTGCGAGTTAACTTTGTCAACGGCAAAGCTAATTGCGAAAAGCCTTTGATGAACCTTCGATAGTAGCCAGCTAAACCCAGAAAACTCCTTATCTCAGTTACTGTGGTTGGTTGCTTCCAATCCATCACAGCTTCTACCTTAGTTGGATCTACGGCTATTCCCTTCTTACTCACCACGTGACCCAAAAACTTCACCTCATCCTTCCAAAACTCACACTTAGACAGTTTCGCATAGAGTTTCTTCTCCTTTAGAATCTGCAACACGGTCTTCAGGTGTTCCGCATGCTCTTCTTCAGTCTTGGAGTAAATCAGTATGTCGTCAATAAAGACAACAACGAATTTATCCAAAAACGGATGGAATACTCTATTCATGTAATCCATGAATACTGCAGGAGCGTTCGTCAACCCAAAGGACATTACAGTGTACTCGTAATGACCATAACGAGTCCTGAAAGCGGTCTTAGGGATATCCTCACCCCTCACCCTTATCTGGTGATAACCGGATCGCAAATCGATCTTAGAGAAAACCCCAGCTCCTTGTAACTGATCCATGAGATCATCAATCCTTGGCAATGGGTACTTATTCTTTATTGTAACCTTGTTCAGCTACCTGTAATCCACACAGAGCCGCATACTTCCATCTTTCTTCTTCACCAGTAACACTGGAGCACCCCACGGGAAAACACTTGGTCGAATAAAGTTCTTACCCAACAATTCCTCTAACTGAGACTTTAGCTCGGCCATCTCTAATGGTGACATTCTATAAGGAGCACTTGAGATTGGTCCCGCCCCAGGCACCAACTCAATAGCAAACTCGACCTCTCGGTTAGGTAGAAATTCCTCAATATCATCGGGAAACACTTCTGGAAACTCACACACTACCGGAATCTGATCCAACCTTTGATCATCACCCGAAACACCCGCGATTAACAACAGGATACCCTGACATTCGATTCCAGAACAGTTCACCATCATCGAATTCAAGTAATAATTATTCACCACAACCGGCCCTTCTGTATCCTCCGGCATAAAGTACACTGACTTTGTAGAACAATCAAGCATGACATAGTTCTCAGATAACCAGTCCAATCCCAAGATAAGATCAAGACCGATCATCGGTAAGCAGGTTAAATTATGGACAAAATCACGCTGCTTAAACCTGAACGAAACTTTCGGGCATCCTAGCCTAGTTACCATGGCTTCATGGGTAGCATTATGTACCTTTAGGTCATAACCTAAGGTTACGATCTTCAATCCTAACTCATGGGCTTTCTCAAATGCAATAAATGAATGCGATGCTCCCGAATCAAATAAAGTATTTAAAGTTTGACCAGCCATTTCACAGTTACCTCGAATGAGTGTCTCGGATCCCTCTGCACCCACAGCTGAGGTGGTGAACACCCGACCAGTCTGTTGTGCTTTCCCAGCACCTTGCTTTTGCTTCTCCAGACAACTTGCGGCTTTATGCCCCGCCTTTCCACAATTGTAGCACAAACCCCATCCAGCCTTGCATGGTACTCCCGGATGGTGACTTCCACACCTAGTACAAGCTTGATCATTCTGAGGCTGCTTCCCAAACCTTTTCCCTTGGGAGTTGTTGTTGTTGGGCCTCCTAAAAGAACCTCCCCTCTTGAAGGACGGACCTCTAGGTGCAAAGCTCTTCCCTCGGTTTTGTGGAAATGATCCCTTGTGATTTCCTTTCTCAGTGGCTACCCTCTTCACACACTCTTCAGCAACCCTACACTTGTTCACCAATTCGGAGAAAGTCCTAATCTCCATTGGTCCCACTGAACTGAAAATATCGCTCCGGAGTCCTCCTTCGTACTTAACACACTTCCATTCCTCATATTCCACCGGAGTCCCTTGACACATACGAGAGAATCTGAACAGCTCCTCAAACTTGTTAGTATACTCAGATACGGACATAGTACCCTGCTTCAGCTGCAACAATTCAAGCTCCTTGGCCGTCCTAGCAGAAGTCGGAAAGTACTTCTTATAGAACTCCTCTTGGAAGACATCCCAGGTGATATAATCATCACCCTGCTGCAGGAGGCGTCGGATACCCTGCCACCAATGCGACGCTTCACCAGTGAGCAAATAGGTAGCGAACTCCACACGCTGCCCTTCAGGTACCACCTGTGCTTGCAGTGCTTGTTCCATAGCCTGAAACCACGTATCGGCTTCAGTCGGGCTAGTAGTTCCCTTGAACTTAGGTGGATTAACCTTCAAAAAGTTTGCCAGTGTCATCGGGCCCTGAACTCCACCTCCATCATTACCATGGTTATTCATCTGTTGACCAAGAGCCTCAGCAGTGGCTTGCATAGCAGCAGCCATGTTCTCCAACGCAGTCATAAAGTTCACCGGATCATTAGGGTTAGTCTCCGGCGCACGAGTATTATTACAACTCCTCCCACGACCTCTACCGCGTCCACGAGGCGCCATCTGGTTCCTATACACACCAAGCAATCGATATTAAGTTGATCAGTCTCAATATCCGAAGTTTAGTGCTTCAAAGTCCCAAATGCATGCTCATGAACATTTATGCCAACTATATCAAGTAGATATACTAACAGCACATAACACACATACAGAGAATGCACAGAAGCATAGTCAGTCCATTCTTCAGGCTCTACAGGAACGAACTGCTCTGATACCATAATGTAACACCCTACCATACAAAGTCTTATGCTTAAGTCATAATTCAGAGATGGCAAGGTATTACGACCTCTAAAACAAAAATTTAGTACGTATAGTAGTATGAATAACTGATTATAACTAGGAGCCTTTGTAGAAAAAGGGGGTAAACAAAAACCGTAACTCGAACGGGCAACACTCCGATCGACAACGTAACGAACCGGGATAAGCTAACGCGAGATCATATATATAAAGAGTGTCAAAAACAAGAATATCAAGACTCAAAACCTGGCTGCGAAGAGAACCGGTCCGAGCATAGCAATATATACATATTATAAAATAAGGAAACCCCAAAGGAAACCCAAAGGGACACAAATACAGAAAACCTATTCTCCAAAAATCCCCTCTAGAAGGAGTCATCACAGTTTGTATTATTTAATGGAGATAAAAGTATCTAAACAAGATATATAACCCAAAACAGAGTCCCGAGAACAAAGGATCTTCGCTAATCCAGAAGTCTCCAGCATGCCTCAACGAGAAGCCTCGCGTCCTGCATCTGAAAACCACAAAATCCGCATGGGTGAGAACCAGAGGTCCCCAGCACGGTAACAGCTTCCACATATATAATACATAATAATAGAGGAAAGCCGACGGCAAATCCTAGAACTTCCTCCAGATAATATCAAAGCTTATAAACAAGCTAAACCGTAAGTGGCAACTGACTAAAGATTCTTCAGTCTAACTAATACTTCCCTTTCCAATTCCTTCAGACCTCCCAACCACCAGCAGGAGTATAATATAGCAAACACAGTTATATCAGACAAGAGATTTACAAATAGGAACAGATAAGGCATTTAGGCAATTAGCAAGTAATATGCAGTCAAATAGGCAATCTCAAACAATTCATGTAGTATGCTTATGATGCATGCCTGTCCCTAGTGGCTGATGATATCATCTGTCGGTTATAGAGCCAACCCGACAAGTCCTGGTAGCTAGCCATTGGACTGTCCCTCTGTCGTGCATCCCCAACTCGAGTTATACTCATCATAAACTTGATCATAATCATGATCCATATCCATCACCCTCACTGGTGAATATTTATCCATCACCATCACTGGTGAATATTTATGGGGGCGAGCTCATCCGGGCCTTTCACAGTGCCCGGCCACACTTACGACATTGGGTTAACAGAGCTTCGAGTCTCAACCTGGAGCACATGGTGGCTAGCCATTGCTACTACCCAGGGAAACCCTCATCTCCAATGGTGGAAGTGCCAACATTCACAATTCATTCAACAACATATATGCATTTATACTTAGCCATAAACATGGCTCCGCCGCCACACGGCATAATCCAGCCATCCGGCTCACGGTTAAATCCATAACCAGCCAATTCATTAACAATTACGGCCATTCAGCCCATGGCATAACAAGCACTTCCACCGCCATCCTCCACATCTCACATAATCATCTTTGATCCTCATGGATCATTCATTTTTCCCTTGCTTCACTCGCAAGTTACCACATTCACTAGCCCTTTTTCTCATGCTAGGCATATCATAATGATTTAAGACATACGTGGTGAGATTGGAGGCTTAGAAGTATGAAGTTTGGCTTTTAAAACTCAAAAATCAACTTTGGGATGAAAACAGGACCACATGTACGCGCACTCCACGCGCACGCGTGGATGATGCTTTCTCGAAGAACGGCGCATACGCGCCAAGTGCGCCTACGCGCGAGGGGTCATTCTGCTAAAAATTTTCTAAGTTAAAAGCTGCAGAATTCACAGATTCAACCCCCAATCTTCCGACGGTCATAACTCTCTCATTTTAAATCATTTTTCACCCGTTCTTCGAATGGCATGGACATCCCGGATCCAATTTCATTTCTAAACAGAATTGGCACAAATCAAAGATCCGTAGTCCAAGTTATGTCCCGTCAAAGTATGCCCAAAAACTATATTTTCATTCAAAACCACAAAGTGCCATTTTCAAAACAAGCCACTTTCAACTCTTTTCAAAATCAATTAAAACATTCCAATTTCATCCCTTTTCTTTGAAATCAATCAAAGTGTACCAAATTCAACAACAAGTCATCCTCAACTCACGCATTGACATTTTACCAAAATTCTCAAAACTACCTCCAACCATTTTAACACTTCTCAATCAAAAGGCCAAAGGATAAACACAATATTATGTCATACATCCTTCTCATCCCAATTTCTAACAATATCAATTTTCAATCAACCATCATTATACATAATCATCATACTCACCAACAATATGGCACCACCCATCAATTCAACCTCAATCATTCATTAAGCATATATCACAACATGCATTTTCTCACATATCACACAATCAAGGCATCAATATTCATAATCACACATATGATCACATCATATATCTCAACCATTCCACAACATCATCAATTCAATGCCTATCTTAGGGCCTCTAGCCTAAGTATTTCCTACCACATTACATATTAGATACGGGAAACCGAAACCATACCTTAGCCAATTTCCCAAGCTCAACCGGAGCACTTCCAAACCACTTGTCCACAAGCTCTCAAGGTATCAACACCTCCAAGAACAGATTTTATCACACAAAACCCTCTTCCAAGCTTTCCAAAATCACCAATCAAGCTCCAATATTCACATATACACAACCTAAGCCACAATCATCATACCCATACACAACATCTCAATGCCCAAACCTCATAGAACAACAAATTACACTAGGGTTGAGAATCTTACCACACCCAAGGTCCAAAGAGACAAGATTAACCTTCTCCTTCAAGAGAGTTGGGTCCTATAACATCAAAGAACCCAAAATCTCAACATTTTTGCTCATGAAACTCGAAATCAAGGGCTGGAATTTCGAACAGTAAAACGTGGCTTACCTCAAGATTGATTGTATGGGTTTTGTAGAGCTCTCCGCGGTGAACGCGTGGCCGCAAACGGAGCGGCAATCGGAGCTCTAGATCAAAAGTTATGGTGGTTTGAAGATCAAGTGAGAGAAGGAAGTTGAGAGAGTGTTCTTCCCTCCATGGCCTCCATTTCAGCGTGTTTAGTGTCTCAAATGAGGAGAGAGAGTGCTGAAAACTAGGGTTTTGGTTTAGTTTAGTTGGGCCAAGGGCCCACTTTGGGTCCGGTTGGCCCGGTTTGGCCCGTTCGGTCCAATCTTGGTCCGATTTCTATAAAATTGGTACCGAAATTCTCGTCTCAATTTCCTCTATCATATTAAGCAATAAAAATAACATTTTTGGCTTTCTAGAATAAATTCTCATTTATGAGTTAATTAGCCGTTAATTAACCGGATCTTACAGTAACTAGGTAAAAAAGCAAGGTTTAAATTGAAACACAATTTTTTGAATGCTCTTTCTCATAAGAGATTATAACTTGTGATAAAAAAATTTAGAGCTGTCAAATGGACTAGTTCGGCCCATTTAAATTCGGTCTGTCTAAGTCTGCCGATTAAATGGGCTTGTCTATTTAAGCCCATTTTATTTATGAGCCATAGTTTTTTAGCCCAAATCGTGTATAGCCATTTCGATGAGTTAAACGGATTGGCCCATTTATCCTTTCATTTTATTTTTTTTGAAAAATATTTTAGCAAAAAATATTACGTTTAGGTCAAAAACTTTAAATAAAACATATTTTTTTAGTTAATGAGCCGGATCGTGAATAATATTGCGAACTAAGTGCTGGCTCTAACTTGTCATGCTGGACACATGGCTAAATAGTGCCGTTTCATTTTGTCACTTAAACAAGACAAAAAAAGAAGAAAAATTTATATAATGTGCAAATCATTATATCTTTTTTCATTCTCCAAAACGACATCGTTTTTGCCTTATTTAAGAGTTAAAACAAAAATTCAAAGTTAACTCAGCATTTCGTTCATTGACTCAGCACTGGAAATGGTCCTATGACTAATATGGTGTCTAGAGTTGGGTCTTGGGGACTAGTATAGTAAATTTTAAATTTAAAAGACTAAAAGAGTGAAAATTGTCAATCTCAAATATCAATATGGGAGTTAGTCAAAAGTGCTAATTTTATTGAAAAAAGACAAAAAAATAAAAATAAAAATTTTAACGGGTCAATCATTTAGTTTGCAAATTACTCTGTTTAACTCACAATTAAATGAACTTAAGTTTAAAGGCAAAATCTGTCCGTTAAAATGGATAAACAGTTGGGCTCAATGAATTTAACTCATGTTGACAACCCTACAAAAATTGACAACTTTTAAAGAAGAAAAAAGGGGCAAAGATTCACCTATTCTCGCAACCAAAGAGACACGTTCAACACAAGAATAAAGCATATAAAGAAACCATGGAGTGGTTTGTGCACATTCAACGAAATAAATTACTTGTGGAAAGTTAAATTAACTTTTGCAGTTATTACCATGTTAGGAGAAAGCATCAACAGCTAAACACAAACTATTATAATCTGTTACGGTTTCTTTCTTCACTAATTTCTATACAGACAACAACACAATAAATTAAATTAATCTATTATTAAACACATTTAGAAGTCAACAATGGTGAATTATTTCTCACCTTCGACACAAGTTTACTGTGGTTACATGCACCTCTGTTGTGTGCGCGAATCATGCTAACGGTGGGGTTGCAGCGTGATGGTGACGGATGGATGCATGACGGAGATGGTGAATTGGACCAATGTAGGGGGCGAGAATGATGTGGGAGATGAGGTGGGTGTTACGTTGGAAGGAGGTTAGGGTTCTCTATAAAAATCAAGAAAAGAGGGTGGGTTTGGGGTCATTTTGACATTTTGTGCGCCATGGAGGGTTGAGGAAAGCCTCACTTACCGCACCTCTCAAACGCATCATTTTGGATCTTTAAATATGGCGTTAAGTATGCGAGTTAGCGTTTTATGTTAGTAGTCAGATTTGTAGTCAACGATATTGACTAATAGCACAAATTGGCAAGAGACTGCATTGCCTAACCAAGGTAAATTATAGGGACTACATTGTGTATGAACTGATTTGAATAATTACTCCCTGAAAATATCCACCAAATAGTAAAATAAACTTCCAAAAATCACATTGTATTGTAGCTGTAGCGTATCCATACTTTCCTGCTTGGAGAAAAGATATACTATATTATATTTCTACATGGTTTTATAACTATATAACTAACATGATCAGGAATAAGACACCAAGGCACAGATTGGTAAATGAGAGGTGACATAAATATAGGAGACAAAAAAATTATGTCTCCTCCAACTCCACATTATAGAAAGACAGAAAATACAGAAATATTGTTTTGTACTATCTCTAACTCCAAACATATTTTTATATTCCTCAGTCTTTGACTCTTTGTATTTGTCTCTAACTCCAAACAGCACAAGCTATGACATCTATGCAATTTGGCTACAGAACCATTGCCTATAGAGAAAGAACACCAATTATGAATCCAGAAATTTGACCTTAACTATAAATATACGGAGAAAAGAACGGTGGAAACAACTATCTTGGCCCCAAATGGAAATAGGAGCAGTTCTATGCACAGCAAGGAGAGCAAAACTCAAGACTTCTAGTAACGCTATAATCTGAACTAAGAACACCCCGACATGCAACTTGAATATAAACATCTTGAAACCTATATCTCTTGCAGCGCGCTAAGAAAGTGAGAATCCCTTTTCAGAATGTAAGGTATTCAAGACTCGCACGAGGCTTCGTATGGCTGCAAAACTTTGAGCTTCCATATCAGTGTCCCCTCTTGGTTCTAGGAGGAGTGCCAGGAGCGAAGCGAGAATTTTGTGCTGTTTGTGTATTCGGGTCATATCTTTGGGAAGCAAGGTAACTCAAAGCTGTAACAACATCGGCTATAACTGGACGCATGTTGGCCTGCTCCTGAACACACATTGCCGCCACAGCAAGGGCCTGGTAGAGTCCTCTTGGAGGATATTGACCTTGAAGCGTTGGATCGGCCATTTGCGCAAATTTTCTTCGATCCTTAAACAAGGGTCTAGCCTGCAATTAAGGGAAAGTCTCCCCCTAAGTTACTAATATCACAATTAACCATATCAAAATAACTTCAATTCAGGTAAATAGCAAAGAGAGATATGCAAAAGTTTGACCAATAACTTTTCAACCATCACAATGAAAGGAGTTTCTTTTCATGAAAATAATTCATAGAAGGGATTAAAACAAAGAAGAGGCAAACCAAAAAAGACTACTGTAAGAACGAAAAATTGTGCACTAGTATTACACTTTAACCAACTCCCCCCCCCCCCCCCATGCGGGGCCCCTTCACTAATCTCACTTGATTTATTTAGAAACTTCACACCATTGTTTTCCTCTCAAAAATTTATGTTAAGACCTTGGATATTATGGGTTGCCCAAAATCTCACATCAAGTAGTATGGGATGCTTGATGTTATATTTAAGGAGAGTGGTTCTTCTCAACAGCTAGTTTAGGTGTGGTATCCAACTTTACTTAGGTACTTAACAATAGTATTACAGCCTTGGTTGTTGGCGCCATGGAAAGGACTACCTATAGGCTAGATTAAGATAAATACTGAATACTAATAGCCGGTAGCAAGGTGGTTACTTCTGGGTCAGTGTCAATAGAGTAAAGCCACCGTGGACGTCAGCTTTCCAAGGGTGGTGTATTGTTTGGGACTTGGATATTATGGAGTGCCCAAAGTCTCAAATCGGGTAGTATGGGATGCATATTGTATTTAAGAAGAATGGTTCTTCCTTCTTAACAACTAGTTTTTAAGGTGTGGTTTGACTGGTTTCCCACTTTCCTTCAGTACTTAACAATTACATCTTTAATCATACATCATGTTTTCTTACCTTCAACTACGAGGTAATAGAGAACTATAGATTATATTGAGAGATTAATTCGTGCGCATGTCAAAGTTTTACTAGTATCCAATCCAGGGATGCCACGTAAACAAAAAGTTAAAGTACTGCACAGGCTATCTTAAAACAACCACTTTTATGTGCATAGCAGCACCTAATTGGATGTTTTAACAATGATGGTGCATAGAAATCAAACTTAAATTTGAAGGTTAAGCACAATTAACCAGATCCAATTTTCCAAGCATGGCCAATTCAAAAGAAATTCATATAGATTCCTCGCCTCATTTATCCACACTACTTACTTTTAACTATTAATATCACAATGAAACTTTTCAAAAGTTATTCAACAACTAAATTTCCTCCTCCAATGAATTAAATTCATCCGCAGAAAACCTAAGAGAATAGAAAATGGTAGCACTTATTTCTTACCCATGCAACAAGATTCTGCTCTCCTGCAGATTTTGAATTGTCAATTGCCTTCCTTCCCGTAATGATTTCCAGAAGAACTACACCAAAGCTATAAACATCTGATTTCAGAGTCAGCTGACCTGTCATTGCATACTCGGGAGCACAATATCCGTAGGTGCCCATAACCCTTGTTGATACATGGGTGTTTTCCCCAACTGGGCCAAGTTTAGCCAAACCAAAATCAGATAACTTGGGATGATACCCTTCACTGAGCAAAATATTGGAGCACTTTAAATCTCGGTATATAACAGGAGGGTTAGCTTTGTCATGAAGATATTCCAATCCGCTTGCTGCTCCGGCAGCTATTTTCATTCGTGTGTTCCAATCTAGTCGTTCCTTGCCAGGAGCAACATCTGCAAAATGTGTGCGTGTTACCGACATGCATTAAAAGATAATAAAGGATATTGAATAACAAAGGGAACAAATATACTAATTAGGACAAATTAATACCATGTAAGTGGTCTTCCAAGGATCCTAATGGCATATATTCATAAACGAGAAGTCTTTGATCTCCATCAGCACAATAACCAATAAGGTTGACAAGGTTCGGGTGATGAAGAAGACTTAACATCAACACTTCAACTAGGAACTCTCTATTCCCTTGCAGGCCATTTCGGTCAAGTTGTTTAATTGCAACAATCTACATACAACAATAGAGTTAGGCTTCATTTTCAAGCTGGGAAAATTCATAAGCTATTATTTCAATTATGACAACAAAGCAGTGTGGATATCAGGGAAATGATGAATTGCAAAGAGAGGAAGCAATAATTCATTCACCGGCTGCTTTATCCTATTCATCAAGCATTACTTAGTTCCCCAGAAACTTTCTCCTACTCTTCATAAAAAAATCATGAGAAACAGAACTCACCTGATTAATACTTTCCAAACGGCCCTTGTATACTCTACCAAAGCCTCCCTCACCCAAAAGACATTCTGCCCGAAAATGTCGAGTTGCAGTTGCCAACTCACGGAAGGAGAATGTCTGTGCAGCAATGTGATCAGTATTCCCATTTTTAGATGAATCTGCCGAATTAATGGACGAGTTCCTCTTCAATTTCCCTGCACTCAATTCCAAAGACATATTGTTTAAGTGAGCATAAGCAAAATGAAACACCAAGTTCTTAGATTGAAATACAAAGATTAATTCATGTTCATCATTCAGAAAGAAGCAATTAATTATCATATAAATATCAAAGTTAAAGTGGATATATTATCAATGAGGAAATCAGAAACCAGGAAGCTTGAGGGAGAAAAAACCCTCACATAACAAAAATCATAATCTAATGATTAAATAAACTTAAATCGAAAATTTCAGGCAACTTTACCAACATAGGGTATATAGTTACATACATAACTCAATTATGCTAGTGTAATGTGCCAAAACAAAATCTGAAAAATAAAGTTTTCAATTAAAAGATAAAGGCAAAAACACACAAATTGTTGAAATCCAACAAACCACACAAACCAAACAAAAGATCTCACTTATATGATAGAACCATATAGAATAGCAGATTAACCTCATCCCAATTTTCCAAAAAGAAAAGTACCTTTTCCCCATAAGATAAAAAGAAAAGCTTGCAAAATCGCGATACCTTAGTCTAGCAATTTCATTCATGTCAACGCAAGACTTTAATAATAATAATAATAATAATAATAATAATAATAATAATAATAATAATAATAATTAAAGAACACGATTCCAGTAGTTAAAATAAAAATCCATACAAAAGCAAGAAACAAAGTAGTACAAAACATATCACAGTCTCAATTACATTCACCAACATGGAAGGAGCATCAATTTGACAAAGTCACAAAACACTGATCACTTTTTATTTTCTTTTTAATTTGCATTTTTCCCACGCTGAAATGTAAAATAACAAATTTGAGTACCTTTGATTGGATCAGGCTTCACACTTTCCTCCACTTCCATCTTCTTCTTCACCTTCTTCTTAGCATTTGAATTTCCAGAACATGGAATCCAACCCATTATCTTCTTCTTACAAAGAATCAACGGAAAAATTAAAAAACAAAAATCAGAGCAAGACACGAGCCTGATCACAGTGTTGCTCTATTCTCTCACACTTCAATTTGTTTAATAATCATCTGGGTCTTTTTTTTGTGTGTAATGTACTTGTGTGCTGTATTTATCGCTTGAAACCCTTAAATTGGTCTATGCTTTTTCCTTTCCTTTCTTTTTATATTTTCCCCTTCTTATTGGGTCTATGTTTTAATGTGTGCGTTTCTAATTTATTTTTTGGTCAAACCTATAATAGTTTTCACAGCTGTTAAATTATATCGTTATTTAAATAATCATTTAATTTCGGAAAATAATTATTTTTGTTGATCTTAATATATAAATAATTTTTTTAATTATTTTTGAATTTTTAATTTTTTATATATTATATTTTTGCTTTGTCCAGAAATTTCGTTTTTTTTGTTCGGAAAAACAATATCATTGGCCGAAATGTGCCGCGTTGCATCGAGGCCGAGGGGAAAAACAAAAGAAAATGAAAAACAATTAAAAAACTCATGTTTTGTGCCAACTTCAAACGACGGCGTTTAACCGGTACCATTCTTGTAATTTTCCCTTTAATAATTGTCATTCGAGCCACGACTCACTATGTATATACTATACCCTTTTACATCATGTTGTAGGAATCTATAAAATAGGATGCTTTTTGTGATGCTATTATTAGAACAAACGTTCAAATATGATTATATGAAACATTTTTTTTTATTCTTTTTCAAAAGTTTTCCTTTAATGTGAATATAATTGTTATTATTACATCTTAAAATATACATATCAAATTACAAATAAATTTCATTTTCTTATGATAATTGTTTAGTCAAACTCGTGATATTATATTATATTATATTATATTATATTAATAATAATTGGAAAAATTTGTGGGGCTTTATAGAAAATAGAAAATGATTATTTAGATATTTCAGTTGAAATATTATAAAGTATATTTTTTATTAATTAAAATAATTTAATTATCATATGCTATTACAAACACTATTACAATAATAATTTTAAATATTTCAATTATTTTGTTTAATTATAATTTAAAATATTTTACATTAATATTAAATTTGATTAATATACTAGTGTATTAAAGAGGATAAGTATGATGAAATTTTGGAAAAAAAAAAAAGAATTAATAAAAGACAGAAGAGCTAATTTTACAAAGAGTAAAGTATCATTTTTGTCCCTAACGTTTTGGGTAAGTCCTATTTGTGTCCTTAACGTTTAAATCGTCCTATTTGTATTCTTAACATTTATAAAAGTAATTCAATGTTATCCTACTATCAATTATACTAACAAATCAGATTATATTTTTCAATTATTCTCACTTGGATGTACTTATTCTCAATTAGGTCTCACTTGGATGTACTTATTCTCAATTAGGTCTCACTTGGATGTGTTCGATTTTAATATTATACCCACTATTTGTGTTTAGATTCAATTATGTCCCTAGAAAAGTGAATTATGTAAATGTTGTAGGAATTAGTTTCAACATTTGATGAGCTATTTTTCGGAGTAGATCATCGATTCTATCCCAGACATTTGTATTCTAACTTTAATAAGAGATTTTTAAAACTCAAACTAAAGCGCTCATGATGTGTAATTGACGGCAGGATAACATTGAATCACTTTTACAAACGTTAGGGATACAAATAGGACGATTTAAACGTTAGGGACACAAATAAGATTTACCCCAAACATTGAGGACAAAAATGATACTTTACTCTTTTACAAATTACTTAATGAATGTTTTGAGAATTTTTGTTTGAATAAATTATATAAAGAAAAAAGTATCAAGACTTTTTCTCTATTTATGAATTCAAAAGATTAAGGTTCAAAAAATTATAAAACGGATAAAGAATAAGTTAAAGAATATACTAAAATTAAAGAAAATGACCACCTTGCTCCCTTAGTCTCTAATCACAAAAACAAAAGGGATATACACAAAAAAAATATAAAAATTATAAATAGATCAAGATCTTGAGCTATAACATAGAATCGTAGGAGAGGATGATAAAGTAGAAGCTAAGATAAGATATTCAAATTCTGAAAAACCAATTTTTGTTATATGTTGGTTAGGTCTACCATGAAGTTTATATATTTATTAAGACTAATAATGGAAATGTATCGAACGAAAAGAAAGATTTACATATAGTATTCATTAACTTGAAAAAGTATTATGAAAGGTTTTGTAGAAAATCTTGAAAAAGAAAAAGGGTAAAAATAGTATATATTCATATAATAGAAAACATATATGAATTTTTGTAACAAATTGTGCTGTAATAGAGAAATTTTTAGTACGTTAAAATTATACCAAGAGTTATTTTTAAGTCTACGCATTTTTACTTTAATTTTAGAAGTGCCTACTAAACATATCGAAAAACTTGGAATATAGTGTTGAAAATTATAATTTATGCATAAATCACAAAAAGATGATGTATGCAGAGTGTAAGTTTTGCAAAGTGTGAAAGAACTCAAATATATAAATAAAAATTAGAGAAAATATAATACCACAAGTTGAAAGAGGTGATGTAGCAAAAGCACAAGTAAAAGAGAGAGACATCTACCATGAAGTAGATGCACAAGCAAACACATAAGAAGACAAAGAAAATGACGACATAGAGAGGTGAAGGCAACAAAACCAAAGGCAACGGTTATGGAAATAAGAGACTTTTCAATTTTGTCAGCAATAAAGGCAACTGTGGTAAGCTTTGAGTTTGGTTCAATCCAATGCCTTTTGGTGATAAGAAGAATGAGATTAAGATACTAAAAAAAGTCAAAAAAAAAAAAAGGGAAGAAGATACACGAGAGGAGTGAGGTTGATAAAGCTGATTTTTATGTGACTACTTAGTACAAATTTTAGGGAATTCTACTTAATTTCTCTATACCTTTTGTGCTTAATTGCCTATATTTATAATTCTCTTTTTCAATTGCAATAAGTGACAAAATCATAAATTCTTGTCATAATTTGAATGTTTTGAATCTTTAATCATCCACATGATGTTTTGATGTGTTTGTTAGTATTTCAGGATGGATTAAAAACAAGTGGAAGCAAAGAGCATGGCCTAAAAATGAAAGAGATTGCAAAATAAACAAACAAGCATGTCCAAGGTAGCGCAAGCATCAAAGCATCGTGCATGCGGATGCTCACCCAAGCGTGGTATGGCTGCGCTTGCGGATGATAAACCACTATTTTATGATATATTTTGGACTGAATTGAGTGAGTTTTGTCAACTATTCTCATATTATTCATGTAAATTGCATGTTTTTAAGCTAATTTTGTGTTATGATTGAAAGCATGCTTCCTAAGCCTTTAAATCGCTAAATTTTAATCCTCTGTTATTATCATTCGATGCCGTGATATGTGTGTTAATTGATTACAGGATTTATAGAGCATGAATGGCATAGAGGATGAGGAGGAAGCATGCTAAAATGGAAGGAATACAAGAATTTGAAGATTTGAGAAGCTGGAGGCGACGCGCGCGCATGGCTGAAGCGTACGCATGATCAAGCCATTTTCCAAGCGACGCGTACGCGTGACCTTGTGCAGAGCCTACTGACGCGACGCGTACGCGTGACGAGCGTCACGTGCTGCAATTAAAGGAATACGCTGGGGGAGATTTTTGGGCTGATTTTGGCCCAATTTCAAGCCTGAAAACGCAGACTAGAGGTTGGGATGGAGCTGAGACTGAACACACTTTTCACTTTAGTTTAGTTTTTGAGTTTTTTGAATTTTAGTGAGAGAAACTCCCACTTCTCTCTAGAATTTTTGGCATTCTTAAGTTTTACTTTTCATTGGATCTTGAGAGAAACTGCTGTTATCTTCAATTATAGTCATTCTCCTTCTAGTTTTCTTCTTTAATTTCTTTAGTACTCTTTTCCATTTGGTTACTTAAATTCATGTTTAGATCTTGTTACTCTTGAATTTTATTAAAGCATTGAGTCATTTCCATATCTATTGTCATTGCTTGATTTGCTATTGTTGATTATTGCTAGTGGTAATTTAAATTTTAGTTATTTTATCATTTTTATCATGTCTTTTACCTCGCTCACCAAGTGTTTGAGGAAATGTCATCCAAGATCATGGAGTAGATTTTCTTTCTTGGTTGGGGTTGAGTGATTGGAGCCACTTAAATTGTTATACTTAGGGATGGCAACGGGGTCCCATGGGGCGGGGACATGCCCCCCGCCCCCCGCCCCCCGCCTCCACAATCTGTCCCCGTCCCTGCCCCGTCCCTGCGGCGGGTAATGGGGACCCCGTATCCGCCGGAGACTTAGTCCCCACGGATATCCGCGGATATTTAAAAGAAATTCAGAAAATAAGGAAAAAATAAGAAAAACTTGAAGAAAAAAAACAAGCATCAATGAAAAAATTCAAACTTTAAATTATCTATTATCACATATCCTCAATCAAATTAACCAAACTCTTTTTAACCACTGCAAAATTGATTGACTAACAAATACTATAGGTTTAATTAAACAAACTCATATGAGGCATAATCACAGGCAAAAAATTCCATCATTAACACAGAGGCAGCAACTAATGCAAAATTATAGAGGCTAACTTAGAAAATCACAGGAAATCACAACAATACCATAGTAATTAACAAATGTTTAAGGTAAATAAAAATTACAGAAATCAAAGAGGCTGAGTTAGTGGAAAGAATGGCGGCCATGGCGACCAACGGCGGCAACGAAGACTGGACTGCAACAAACACGATTTTGCCTCCAACGATTTTTCTGAACGGCGACGAAGATAACCCTCTTCTGATGTGACAAAAACGGCGATGATTCTGCTTCTCACGCGACGAAGACGACAACGCTTCTGCCTTTGACGATTCTCCTCGGGCTGGGTTTGGCACGCGACGGTGATGTTCTCCTCGGCCAGATTTCTCAGATGTGGGACAATGGTTCTGCGGTGACTTTGAGAGTGAGAGGAGGGAAGCGGTGAGAAAGGGGAACACGGCGGTGAGGGGGACAAGGGTGGCGGACCACGGTGAGAGAAGAGGTGGAGACTGGAGAGGATTTGCGAATTTGAGAAGAGAGGCTTAGAGAAACTGAGAAAGTGACGGCACTGTGAATGAAATGAGATTTAGGGTTCACGCATTCATGTGAAACTAATATATATATATATAAGGGTATTTTTGTTATTTTGTACATACAGTATTACACGGGTACCCACGGGGCGGGGACTTCGATCCCTACCCCCGCCCCGTTTATTTAACGGATCCCCGCCCCCCATCCCCGCGGGGTAAAATTCCTCCCCAAATCCGTTTCCCGGCGGGTAAATCCTCGCAGATACCCGCCCCGCCGGGGAAAATTGCCATGCCTAGTTATACTCAAGTGTTGTTTGGTAAATAAAGATTGCTAATTAGCTTGAAACTCACCAACTCTAGTTCTTCTCTACGAAGTGACTAGGACTTGTGAGCTAAAGTTAATTGTTTCACTTGAATTTCCTTCAATCGTTAGAGGATAACTAAGTGAAAGCGATCAGCTTTTACCATCACACTTGGGAAAGACAATAAGGATAGAATTTTCGATTCTCACCCATAACCAAGGCTTTTTATATTGATTATTTTACAACTCTTGCTAGTTATCTATTGCTATAATTTCTAGTTATTTATTTCTCTTGTTCTCGACTTCAAAAATCTCCAGAAAATCCTAACCAATAATTTGTATCTTGTGTCAACCCCTAGGAAAACGACTCGAGATTCTACTCCCGGTTATTGAATTTAATTGTGACACACTTTTTAACTCTGATTAGCAGAAATATCGTCGGTTAAGACTATACTTGCGACTTTGATTTGAAAAATACTTTTGGTAATTCTTGACTGACATTTATTCGCTCGTCAAGTTTTGGCGCCGTTGCCGGGGAGTTGCATATGTGTTCTAAGTTATTGGTTGGTGTAAATATTTTCATATTTGCATAATTGCATCTTTTATTTGTGTGTTAGTTGGTTATTAGTAGTATTTATTAATTAGTTTGCTTAGTATATTTTGTTTCCATGAGCTCTATGTTTCTTTTATTGAATGACACGTTCATTACCGGATCCGAGCTTAGTCCCATTTGATCCTGAAATTGAAAAAAACTATTTCACATATTAGGCGAGCTCGGCATCGGATAGCTTCCGAGGATGATGAAGGGGTTTCCCCAAATTCACCAATCTTACCCGAGGTTGAATCCGAAGCATCATTTGAGAAAGAAACTAACTCCTCTCCTACTAAGTCTATTGACGTCTCTTCCATTGATTTAGGGACCGATACTATGGCCGCTCCTAGAAGGATCACTCTCAAGGAAGCGAGAGCTCCGGATTTTACTCTTCAACCATTTCAAGCGCGTCATCCGAACTTGAATGCAGATTTTGAGCTAAAGACCTCATTGATTAATCTCCTTCCTAAGTTTCATGGTCTACCCGCTCAAGATCCCATCAAGCATCTTAGAGACTTTCAAACTGCTTGTTCAACTGCTAGGCGGTATGGTGCGGATGAGGTTACCATTTGGTTATATGCCTTCCCGTTTTCTCTTGACGGAAGGGCAAAGGAGTGGTTCTACACTCAACCCGAGAATGTTATCACTAATTGGGATTTGCTTAGAAGGGAATTTTTGGACAAGTTCTTTCCACCGGAGGTCTCTGATAGATTGAGGAAGGAAATATCTTGCGTCATTCAAGGTGAATCAGAGACTCTCTATGAGTATTGGGAACATTTTAGGAAGCTCCTAGATTCGTGCCCCCATCACATTATTGACGAGTTAGTGCTTATTAGTTACTTTTCCTAAGGCATGAAGCCTCAAGATAAGATTCTTTTGGATGCTTCAAGTAATGGCTCTTTGACAAAGTATAAGACGGCGGCAGAAGTGTGGCAACTTATCACTGATTTAGCCGAGTCTACTCAACATGCAAGGCACAGGAATAATTATCCCAAGGCTATTGCGGAAGTTTTCTCTAGTACCGAGTCCGCCCTCACCAAAACTTTGGGAGAGATGACCAATATTCTCAAGCAACTCCAACTCAATCAACAACAACCTCCACCTCCTCCACAGCAACAATGTCAACAATTAATCCCTCAGAGAGTATGTGGGATTTGTGCTTGCTATTCTCACTATATCGATGAATGCCCACAACTCTAAGAGGACAACACCTTGGCGGCTACCACTGATTATTACAACCGTCCGAATCAAGAGTACTATCAACAAGGCAGTAACTACAATCAAGGTGGTAACTACAACCAAGGTTGGCAAGGTAATTCTAACCAAGGATGGAGAGATAACTACAATCAAGGAGGAAGAGACAATGGTGGAAACCAAAGGTAGAACAATAATTACCAACAAAACCGGTATCAACAAAACCCTCCTACCAACAACAAAACCAAGGTCAAAGGTAACAACCACCTCACCAAAGGTAAGCTCAAGCACCTCAACTCAACCAACCACAAGTCCCCTAAATTACCTATCCTCCTTCTTCCTCCAACCAAGATGAAACACTCTGTTCAAGGGCAAAAAAAGCTTCAAACTACACTTACCTCTAGCCTCACAGGTCTCACCTCTACTCTCTAAGCTCTTATATCCTGTATGAAACCACCCTCTACCTCTAATACTCAACCTTCAAGCTCTAATGCACTTCCCTCTCAACCCTTACCCAACCCCAAAGATGGAATCAATGCCATCACCCTGAGGTCCGACACTACATTGCAAGAGAGGAGTCTCGATGAGCCAAGCTCAAGAGAAGCCACTCAAGATGAAGATGTTATTGAGGTAGAAGATATTGAAGATGAGAATGAGGTACAAGAGTCAGTTGAAGAAGAAGTTGCCCAACCAAAGGGTGGAGTTTCTAAGGAAGAAACTGTTTTGAAAGAGGCTATTCCAATTCCTTTTCCATACCTAGCTAGGAAGACTAAAAAGCAAGTGGAGCTAGATCCCAAGATGGTGGATATCTTCAAAAAGGTTGAGGTAACTATTCCCCTTTTTGATGCTATTCGTCAGGTTCCTAAGTATGCGAAGTTTCTAAAGGATTTGTGTATGAATAAGGAGAAGATTCATGATTTAGAAATTATTCCTTTGGGTAGCTCAATTTATTCTTTGATGGGTGCTATACTGGAGAAATGTGGTGATCCCGGTCCTTGTTTGGTTACTTGCACAATAGGTGGTATACAATTTGTTGATTGCATGTGTGACTTAGGTGCTCGTGTTAGCATTATGCCGTTATCTGTTTATGATGCATTGAAGCTTCCACCGTTGAAAAGGTCGGCAGCCCATTTTATTTTGGCGAATAAAAGCATAATCTCAGTGGTTGGCATTGCGAAAGATGTCTTAGTGAGCATTAAGGGGTTGATTTTTCCAATTGATTTCTATATTCTTGAGATGCCCCTGACGTTAGGATTTTTGCTAGTAAAGAATTTTATAAAAATAGTCGCGTTGTAAATATAGTTTCTAAACCAACAGAAATTCTTTCGTATAAACGTTTTGGTTGTCACAAGTAACAAACCCCTTAAAAATTGATAACCGAAGTATTTAAACCTCGGGTTGTCTTCTCAAGGAACTGCAGGGAAGTATGTTCTTATTATTGGTTATGAAGATTGTAAATTGGGGTTTTGAAGATGAGGAACAAGTAATTTAAATGGCAGGTAAAATAAATAAATAACTGTAAAATAAACTTCTGGAAAGGTATGAGAAATTGGAAGTCCTATCCTAGTTATCCTTTTCAATGATGATGAAGATTGAATCTTAATTCCACTTAGTTAACCTTTGCTTATAGCAAAGGAAGGTCAAGCGACTAATTAGTTTGATCTTCAAATCCTAGTTAATCCCTAAGGAAAGATTGGGATTATTGAAGTTCAATTCAATTAGCAAAGATAACAATTATCAATCATGTCGAGTTTGATAACTCCTGAGTTACTGATTTCTTAACCAAGACCAAAAGGGAAAAAGTAAATCTACTTGAATAAAAATGTCTTCAGATTGGAAGCAACAGTAATATAAATAAAAGAAAGCAATCATGAACTGAAATACCTCAAATAACATTAATTCAAAGAATAATCTGTAATATAGAAGAATTCATAAATTAAATTGAGAAAATAAGTAATTAAAAGGGAATATTGAACCTGATAAAAAGAGATAATCCTGAAAGCAAAAGAAATCCTAATTCTAAATCCCAAAAGAGAGAGGAGAGAACCTCTCCCTAAAAACTACATATAAATCATGAATAGTGAATAATTGGAGACTCTCCTTGAATGGATGCATTCCCCCACTTCATAACCTCTGATATATGCCTTCTGGACTTGGATTTGGGCCAAAAAGGGCTTCAAAAATCACTGGGAGCGTTTTCTGTAATTTCTGGTGCGTGACCTCTGTCACGCGTCCGCGTGGGTCACGCGGTTGCGTCATATGGAGTTTTCCTTGTCACGTAGTCGCCTCAATCATGCGTCCGCGTCATATGCGTTTCGCTCAAGGCGCACGATCACGTCAATCACGCGGTCGCGTCACTGCCATTTCGCGCTGGCATGCGACCGCGTCGTCCATGCGATCGCGTCGCTGCCAGCTTCTTCAAAAACTCCGTTTTATGCTTTTCTTCCATTTTCGCATGTTTCCTTTCCATCCTTTAAGTCATTCCTGCCTTAGAAGATCTGAAACTACTCAACACACAAATCACGGCATCGAATGGAAATAAAGGGTAATTAAAATAATTATTTTTAAAGCATAAGAAACATGTTTTTCACATACATCACATAATAAGGAAGAAAAAGTAAAACCATGCAATTAACATGAATAAGTGAGTGAAGGATTGAATAAATAACTTAAATTGAGAATAAAATATATCATAAAATATGGGTTTATCAACCTCCCCACACTCAAACAATAGCATGTCCTCATGCTAAATCCAAGATAAAGAGTAAGGTAAGGTTGAAGTGGTGGAATCTCATGCAATGCAATCTATTCTAAATGCAACTACCTAAATGAATCATGCAATTCTAATTTTTGTATTCACTTGTATATAAAACTTACATGTAGTTAAATTAATTCACATTCTCAAAGAATCATATATGCATAGCCAAACCTTAGATAATGATAAAGCACTTTTACAATTGAGATGAGAGAGAAAAATATTTTACAAACTTGCAAGACAATTAACAATTTAAGCAGAGATATATGTTGATGAGCTGTTGAACCCTCACTGGATTTTGTGTTTACTCTCTAGTCACTCAGTGTTTATTGGGTTAATCACTCTATTCTTCTTTTTATCCTTACTTTCTATAACTTTGTTCTTCATCTAACCAATCAACAATTATAGAATATAGGCATACAAAAATATGAGGTCTTTAATTAAGGTTGTAATGGGGCCAAGGTAAAGGTAAGGGTATATGTATAAGGCTAAGTGAGCTAATAAGTGAATCCTTGATTAGTCTAAGATCTCACCTAACATACATACTTTGTAAAGCAAGAATTTCTTTACCTGTTCACCCAAATTTTCCCACTTTTGATGTTACATGCTCATGCATTAGTTTTAATTTTGTCCCATGTGCATTGCTTTATTTTGCATTTGGGAAATTATTTTGTATCCCCTTTATTCAAAAATTTTTTTTAATGCACATGGTAATTCAATTATTTTGATTTCACATGAGCATGCTTCCCAAAATTTTTATTTTGAATTATTTTATTCCTTTTAACTTTCTACCCTTTGTTTTTATCATCCATGTTCCCAATAGGTTTCCCGCACTTAAACAATACACACTTTCTATCTTAAGCTAACCAAGGATTCAACTTGGGATTTTTATTTTGTTTTTCTGCTTAAGGCTAGTATTGTGGTTTATAGAATAAGAGGGGATTTAAAGGCTCAAGGGGCTAACAAGGGTGATGTAAAAGGTAGGTTAATTTGGGATAAGTGAGCTAGAATCAAACAATGGCCTCAATCACTTTCTTGGTATGTATCTATATTCTATAATCGGACATATAGATTAAAACAAAGTAAAGAACACCAGAATAAAAAGGAAGGGCGGAACACACAGGAATAAAAATTATGGTTTAAATGTAACCATACAATTAAGCTCAAAACTCACAGGCTGTGTGTTCTCTAACTCAAAAATTATATACCATTTATATATGTCATGCAAGTAAAAATTAAGAGTTTCCATTATTCTCAATGTAAATCTTAAGGTGGCTTTAAAGTTTTAGTGTTTCTCCTTGATGAAATGTTGTTAACTAACTAACATGTAATGCTATATACAAGGTGTGTGGATTGTTTTTATTGTGTTAAAGTCTCTAGTTTACTTCCTTTTTATATTTTCAATTTAAACTAAGTTATGTTATGCTAAAAAGGGTAAACTATACTAATTAATCCACATTTTCTATAACTAATAAGTTAGAATTGCAACTAAACTAAATGGATAAAATATGAACTAAAGTGCAACATGCAGAAATATAGTAAAAATACATGAAAATAACAATGTATAAGTACTGAGAAAATAAAAAATAAAAAGAAAAAATACAGAAAAGTAGCGAAATAAAGTAAAAGAGTCTGTAGTGGTTCACCAAAAAATACGCCAGAGATGGAGACCTCCCCACACTTAAAATGAAGCATCGTCCCTGATGCTCACTCAAGCAGGGTGTGAAGGGGTGTCATCACTGGAAAGATGGGTAGCCGGAGTCTCTGTGGTGGTGGTCTGAGGATCTGCCTGCTGTAGAGGAGGTGTTGACTGAATAGGGATCTCTGGGTCTACAGCCTGAATCAGAGACGGGGCCTCCTACTGTGACGCAGCCTGCTCCGTGCCTGCCTGCGCAGCCTCTCTATGTGGATGGGTCTCTGCCTCGTGATCATCCACCTCCTCCTGGCTCTGATGGTGTGTCAGGCTCGGAGGGGATGTTGCTGCCAGAACGGATCATCAGCTTCAGGTGCTCATAGCATCGCTTGCTGCGACGCTCAGATCTCTCATATCGGCGCCGGTTGCGGTGCTCCATCTGGTCTAGCTGCTGAAACAGGCGATGTACTAGGTGATAAACTGGCTCTGAGGCAGGTGGAGGTGCAGTGGGGGTAGCAGGGGTAGCTGGGGTAGCTGTAGAGGAAGAGGGGCCAACAGACGGTGTGGCTGTCTCACCAGGGGCTGTGAGGAATGGAGGTCTGTAGCCCAAAGTCAGAAAGTTCCTGCTGTGAGGGATAATCTTCTTGCATTCTGTAGCAGGTGGCTTCTCATCAGCATCCTCCCAAGGCACGTCAGCTCGACGGCCTAGTTGTGTAGATATGGAAAGGGGAGAGTGCCTCGGACGTGGACTCTAGCCATGTAGTACCGGATGAAGTGTGGCAGGTACAAGTCCTTACCCTCCATCACACACCATATGAGGGTGATCATAGCGGCAGGTAGCTCCGTCTCATGGGTACTCGACATAACAAAGTTGCTCAGGATCTGATGCCATAGCCGAGCCTCATCATTTAAGTAAATCCGCTTGATTCCCTTAGACATGGTGGTGTTCTGACCCATGACCCATGGAACAGTCAGATCATGGGCTATCCTTGCCTTGACGGCATCCCAGTCAAACTTCATGAAGCGCATGTCCTCCTCATCCTTTTGATAACCATCTGGCTGATCAGATTTAGGCAGAAGCTTCAGAATATCCTCAATGGCCTCTTCAGTGACCAGTATCTGCTTCCCTCTTAGGTTCACTGCTCTTGGCATACCATTCATCATTCTCTTGTTCCAGTACTTGCTTAGGGACAAGCAAGCTTTAAGTTTGGTGTTGTGATGACAGGGCATCATGGCCAGTTTCACTGACCTTTTCTTTACTGTTTTTAGGTTAGTTTCATGCATTTTCTTAGGAAATAAGCTAGTTTTGGGTAGATATACACTTGCACCCTGATTCAAGCATACATTGTGCATTTTACATTATTTCATGAAGATTTTGCATGAGTTTAGTGACAAATTGTATGCTGCATTGCCCATGACTTATATTAGAACTTTGATGCACTCTATTGCTTGATTTCAGGACCAAAGGAAGCAAGGAATGGGAGGTAACTTGCAAAGTTAATGAGAAAAGTGATTACCAATAACGCTCTCGAAGCCATCATTGACCACGTTAAGAGTCACGTTAACTAAGTTAACGAGAGCTCTAACGTGGAGAGGGGAAGTTGAGCCAACGTTAGTGACACTTAACATTGTCACTAACGTTGGCAAATGCTCATAAGTGGCCACGTTAGAGTCCACGTTAACTTAGTTAACGTGGCCTCTAACATTAAAAAGGGGGAGAAACGCAAACATTAGTGACATTCAACATTGTCACTAACATTGGCCTAAGGAGAAACACACCACGTTAACTCCAACGTTAGCTTGGTTAACGTGGGAGCTAACGTAAGAAGCAAGAATGGTCGACAACGTTAGTGACACCCAACATTGTCACTAACGTTGGAAGCAACCACACAACCCCCCAAGGAGCCACGTTAACTTCCACGTTAACTTAGTTAATGTGGAAGCTAACGTTGATGAGTGAAAGAATGGCCAACGTTAGTGACACTCAACATTATCACTAACGTTGGAGATGGCTAAGCATGGCCACGTTAGAAGCCACGTTAACCTAGTTAACGTGGACTCTAACGTGAGGCATAGGGGCACCTTGGAACGTTAGTGACAATGTTGAGTGTCACTAACGTTCTCGAAGGATGGCAAGCCCACGTTAAAGAGCCACGTTAACTAAGTTAACGTGGGCTCTAACGTGGGAACAAAGGGGGCTTTTCAAAGTTATTCGGAATGTTAAGTCTCAATAACGTGTGCGAAGGACTTAGAGGCAACGTTAGTGGCAACATTTATGCCACTAACATTGAAGTTAACGTGGCTTTTACTTAGTAACGTTAGTGAGAAAGTTGATTGTTACTAACGTTCTCGAACTTATATTTTCACTAAACGTTAACACCCCTAACGTCCTGAGATAATGTCTCTGGCCACTTCACATTTTCTCTCTGCTAGTAAAGCCAAGCCCAAATGAAGAAGAGAACTGCTTCAAACTCAAGATCCAAAGGCCCAAGACTTGAAGAGCCAACTAGAAGCTGAGAGAAGTAGTATATATAGGAGTAGCTTTGAATTGTTGAAGGAGTTCTGGAAGTTGGAAAAGAGAACTACTCTCTGTATTTTACCTTCTCTGCAATTTCTAGTTTTATGATGTATTCTCCATCTTTGTTTTCATTTTCTAGAGCTATGAACAACTAAACCCCTTTCATTGGGTTAGGGAGCTCTGTTGTAATTTGATGGATCAATACTAATTTTCATTATTCTTCTTCTATATTTTCTCTTGATTTTACTTGAAAGCTTTCAATCTTCATCCAATTGAGTAGTTATCTTGGAAAAGAAGCTATTCAAACTTGGATCTCTTCTGAACCTTGAAAGAGGAATGAAGAGATCAAGCTAGAAATGCTTTCTCATGCTGGACCAAATTGGGTTTGGATGGGTATGTGACTATAACCCTCTCAATACTTGATTTGGGAAATGCATGTGTATAATCAGTGACCATACTTCATCTCTTCTCATGAGCAATTGACCAAGGAATTGGCTATTGATCAAGATTTGAGAGATTGAATTGCAAGAAATTGTAATTCAATCAATTAAGATTGCCAAGGAGATCAATGAGTGCATTGATTGAGGAAGAGATGAAAATGAACTTGATCCGGAGAATTGCAACATCTCCTAAGCCCAATGAACTCCCCATCTCTGATCTTACCCATTCTCTTTAATTTCTGCCATTTACTTTTATGAGCAAATCCCCCATTCCCATTTACAATTCTGCAATTTATTTTCAGTCATTTACTTCCAGTCCTTTAATTCTAGCATTTACTTTTCTGTTATTTACATTCCCGCCATTTTATTTTCTGCAACTCTCAACCCAAATTCTGGATTCGCTCAACTAGAACATTCTTCTAATTAAAGTTGCTTGATCAATCAATCTCTGTGGGATTCGACCTCACTCTATTGTGAGTTTTACTTGACGACAATTCGGTACACTTGCCGAAGGGAGATTTATTGCGAGACAAGTTTTCCGTGCATCAAGTTTATGGCGCCGTTGCCGGGGATTGATTATGCATCAACAATGATTAAATTGGAAGATCACTAGATTGAGCATTTTTATTTTTGTGAATTTCATTTTTTTGTTTGAGTGATTTACTTTCTGTTTTAGTTAAACTTCTTCCCTTCCCCCCTACTCTTTTGTTTTTCTTTGTTATTTTCAATTCTGTTTGCTAACCCACTAACTGTTTGATATATTGCATCACCCACAACTAACAGTAATTCTGACAAAAATACTTTCTGCACCTATCTTTTCTTGCTTGCACTTGATGGTTATATGACAGGGAGAAGAAGCGGGGCTTCAACTTCCTTCGATTCTGAACCTGAGAGGACCTTCCTTAGATTAAGGAGGGAGGCAAGAGGAAAGAAAGTGGTTGGTGCTGAGGAAGAAGAGGAATTCTTTGAACTAAACATGGAAGACAACATGGAAAACCATCATGAAGAAGAGGATCACAACCATGGGGGAGGAGGTAGAGCAAATCATGCTGGGGAGGATAGAAGAGTTTTGGGCTCTTACATCAATCCAAACCCAGGCAATTGTGGAAGTAGCATCCAAAAGCCAACAATCCATGCCAACAACTTTGAACTTAAACCACAGCTCATCACCCTTGTTCAGAACAACTGTTCGTTTGGAGGAGGTGTTCAAGAAGATCCCAATCAACATTTAACCACCTTCCTGAGAATATGTGACACAGTGAAGTCTAATGGTGTTCATCCTGACGCCTATAGACTGCTCCTATTTCCATTCTCACTTAGGGACAAAGCAGCCAAGTGGCTGGAATCTTTCCCAAGGGAAAGCTTGACAACTTGGGAAAACGTGGTGAACAAATTCTTAGCAAGATTTTACCCTCCTCAACGAATCAATAGGCTGAGAGCTGAGGTCCAAACTTTCAGGCGACAAGATGGTGAGACTCTATATGAAGCATGGGAGAGGTTTAAAGACCTAACAAGGAGGTGCCCACCAGATATGTTCAACGAATGGGTGCAACTGCACATTTTCTATGAAGGGCTCTCTTATGAGTCAAAGAAGGCCGTAGACCATTCATCCGGAGGATCTTTGAACAAGAAGAAGACTATTGAGGAAGCCATAGATGTTATTGAAACAGTAGCAGAGAACGACTACTTCTATGCTTCCGAAAGAGGGAACACAGGAGGAGTAATGGAGCTAAACAATGTAGATGCTCTGTTGGCCCAAAACAAGCTCATTACCCAGCAGCTGGCTGACCTCACCAAGAAGATGGAGAGGAACCAAGTAGCAGCAATCTCAACTTCATCAACAACCCAAGAAGGACTGAATGAAGAAGCAGAGGGTAGTCAGGAGCAAGCCAACTACATTGGGAATTCACCAAGGAAAAACTATGATCCATACTCCAAGACCTACAACCCTGGGTGGAGAAACCACCCAAACTTTGGGTGGGAAAGTGAGCAAGATCAAAACCAAGACCAGAGACGTTACAACTCCAACAACAATGCAGCTCACCAGCAATTCACACAGAGGACATCTCAACACCCCCACAATAACACTTCTTCACACGCTTATCAAAACCAAAACAGCACATCTGCTCTGAATTACCCATCAATTGATGACAAGCTCTCTAAGATTGAAGCCTTACTTGAAGGAATATGCCAAGAGATTCAAGAAAATAAGGTGTTCAAAGAGGAGGTGTGAGCCAATATTAAGAACCAGGGAGAGACCATTAGGAATCTGGAATTTCAGGTGGGATATTTAGCTAAGAAGATTCCCAAACCTACTGATAGCTTCCTAAGTGACACGGAGAAAAACCCCAAAGGAGAAGCAAAGAAAGTAAGATGGGAAGATTGCAAAATGGTCACTACAAGTGATCAAGAGACTGAAGACAAGCAAGGCACACTTTTCGAACAACCTGAAGACAACTCAACAAAGGAGGAGGATAGAGATCACCAAGAACTAGAAATCTCACAACAAGAGTTGCTGAAGCTCTATGCACCCTTCCCTCAACTGCTCAATGGTGCTGTGGGAAAGAGAATATACTCAAGGTTCCTAGACTTGTTTGCATCTCTGCATGTAAACATACCATTCATCAAGGCAATTCAACAAATGCCTGCATTCATCAAGTATATGAAGGAACTTCTTCCCAGGAAAAGCTCACTCAAAGGAGGCCAGACTATAGTGATGAACAAGGAATGTAGTGCCCTTATTCAACCTGAGTTGCCTACAAAAAGAAGAGACCTAAGGAGTTTTCACATCCCTTGTGCCATAGGTGAAACTATGTTCAATAGAGCACTATGTGATTTGGGGGCCAGCATCAACTTACTGCCCTTATCCCTGGTGAAGAGGCTGCAGATCAATGAGATAATGCCCACAGATGTAATCATCAGACTGGCTGACAAAACTCAAAAGCAAGCAGTAGGAGTGGTGGAAAATGTGTTGCTAAAGGTTGGGAAATACTTTCTCCCAACATACTTTGTCATCTTGGATATGGAAGAGAGTCACACTCACCCAATCATATTGGGAAGACCATTCCTAGCTACGGCTAGAGCACTTATCGATGTAGAGAAAGGGGAGCTAATATTGAGAATCCATGATGAACGACTCAGCTTCAATGTTTTCAAACTCTCACAAGAAACGGATCAAGAGGACAAGGAACTAAGCACAAATGATCATGAGACACTGAAGGAGGAGACAAGCACTGAAGTACAGCCAGTTCATTCTGAGATCCTCTTAATTGATAAACAAGGAAAACAGCAATTGCCACAGCTCAAGCAAAAATTGGAGGAACCTAAACCTCTAGAGGCAGGTAAAGACAGCATCACAACTCCTTTTGAAGAAGAGGTCACCAAGCGGAAGGCATCCTCAAAAGAAACAAAGAAGAAGGTACCGAGGAGGTGGAGGAACAAGAAGATCCCTACAGAAGACTTCTCTCCAGGGGATAGAGTTGTCTCAGCTTACTTTCCAGATATTCCCCCTAATCTCCCCACTGTACCATCTCAGTTACCTAAGGTCTTCACTATCAACAGAGTTCTTTCCCTGGAACATGTGGAGATCATTGATCCAACCAATGGATATAAGTCCACAGCAAGAGGGGAGGACTTTAAGCACTACCAACCACCCTGATGAGGGAAAAACGTCAAGCTAGTGATGCTAAAGAAGCACTTCATGGGAGGCAACCCATGTTTTATATGTTTTTAAAATAATGAATAAATCAATGTTTATGAATTTCAAACCAAACTTGACAAACACTTGGTGAAATCTTTATCATGCAGTATATAGTGAAGAACAAGTTTGGTGTTCAAAGCAAACCAAGATGCATGCTAGTCTTGAGAGCTTTGAACAAAACTTTTCATCACATTGCTTCAAACTAAGTTTGGTGTCACCCCATGGTGCCACCAAAATGCATAAGGATACACAAGTAGTTAGTTAGTTGAAATTCATAAATAAACAAACTCTTTTTCTTCTCTTTATTATTCTAGCCGTAGAGTTTGATTTTTATGATATTAATTTCCTTATTTTAAATCTTTATAGGAAAAGAAAAGAAGCATAAAAATGGATTGATTGGACAATTAAATGGGGGGAGATTCCGCCACTTAATGAAGAGCACTACACATATGTCTCAAGAGGGAACGCATGGGGAAACGTTGCCATGCAACATTGGAGAAGGAAGATCCTTGAAGACCGAACCAATCACTCTCATTAAGTGATGATCCTTGTCCTTCCTTCGTACACAACCCTGACCGTCCATCAAGCAAAAATCCTTGCAATCCACACCTTCCATCCACTCATGATCTCCCTATATAAGTGAACTTTAGTGCATGATCATTCCTCACACTCAAATTCCCACTCTCCACACTTCATACTTTTGGCTTGCTCAACCCCCTTCATCGCACTCTGTCCTAGCCAACCTATTCCTCATCTATCCGTATCCTCCAACCCCCCCTCAAAACAGCAACTCAATTCATGGCATCATCAAGCTCAAAGAGGCAAAAGAGGAAGGAACCTATGGAGAGTGTTCCTTTCGATGAGAAGAAATTCAAAACTGCCTTTCATGAACGTGAATTCGAACGGATAAGGGCCAGAAAGATATTTCCAGAGTTAATCTTCCAAATCAATGCAAATGAGTCACCACAAATTCTGGAGAAAATCGAACAGAGGAGGTGGCAATTGCTCACAAGTCCAGAGGAGAAGATCAATGGAAACCTCATCAAAGAATTTTATGCAAATGTAGTAAGAGAAGATAAAACCAAGGCCCCAACCTTCAAAAGTTACGTGAGAGGAAAGGAGGTGGACTTCAGCCCAAATGCCATAACAAGAGTTCTTCACCTGAAATCACCTCATTTTGATGAGGACAGTTATCAGGCAAGGATAAGTAGAAGCCCTGATAATGATGAGCTCTCAGAGATAGTGTCAGACATCTGTGTTATAGCAGCTGACTGGGAGAGGTACACAGATGGGAGACCCAAGTTCATCAAGAGGGGAGACCTGAGCCCTGAAGCCAATGGGTGGTTTGAACTCGTAAGGAGGTCCATTCTACCAGCTGCAAATAATTCAGAGGTAAACATCAATCGAGCTACTATGGTGCATTGCTTAATACAAGGTGGGGAAATCAATGTGAATGAGCTCATTGCCGAGGGGATTCAAATTTCTTCTGAGAAGGTTGATTCAGGTGCCAGGCTTTGGTACCCCAGCACCATTCTCTGCTTATGCAACAAGGCCAAAGTAGTATTTGAGGACAGCAACCCAGACTGGGTGAACCCAGGGAGGCCAGTTACACTCAAGCGATTAGTTTATACTACACCTACTCAGCAACAAAGAAGGCCACAAATAGGGAAACCAAAAGCAAAAGAAAGAGTTCACCAAGAGGAACCTCATCAGGAGGAATATCAACAAGGAGAGTATTATAATCCAGCTAACTTGAACATGAATCACCTTCTAAGAGCCATTGAGGATCTGGGGATGAGACATATGGAAGGACAAGAGCAAATACTGAACCTTTAAACCAACTGGCTGAGCCAACAGGAAGCATGGCAAAAATAACAAATGGAGCAGCAGCAGGAACACTACTCCCGGTTCACTCAAGCCATCAACCAAGTGAATGAGAGGCAAGAGCTTCAAGAGAAGCACTTACAAGAACTCAACCAGCGGCAGATGGCCCAAATGAAAACTTTCAATGAGTTCAGTGTACTCAATGAAGGAAGGCAACTACATAGGGAGGAGTTCTATGTGAACACTCAAGCCAAGTTGAACTACATGACCAGTAATATGCATCAGCTACACTATGCCATCCCTACATATGATGAGGTCCAAAAAGATTTTGTAGAACAAGAAGAGAGGAAAGTGAAACAGCAAAAGGAGACACTCAAGAAGAAGATGGAAGATGGTGGTTTCTGGAAGAAGCTGCTTGGAAAAGGCAAGGGAAGTGGAAGTACAAGCACTCAAGAGAGACACAATGAGGACAAGCAAGGATGGGAGCATGGGCATCCACATGAATGACAGGTGCTGGAGTTCTTTTTGGTCCATGTTTTCTATGCTTTAAATAAGGAAGATCTTGTATGAAATAGAACTTGCTTCCATGTTATGTTTAAACCTATTTCAATTATGTCTTTTAAGTTTTTGGTATTGAAGAAAGTCTCTGTGTGCTAGTCTTTATGTCACTGCATCCTTACTTTACTTACTTGTATGCTTGTCCCTTTAAATCAAATGAAGAGAGAATGTTTATGTTTAAAAAGACCAGAGTAGAGTTCATACTATGGAGTACATTCATGAGTTTGTGGTATGATCATAAGTTAGCTAAGTTGGTTCAACCATAAGGTGGGATGACAACTATCTGGCCTGAATACTTTGCTTTGAATATACTCATGAGACTAAGTATATGACAAGATCCTAATAAGAAAAAGAGAAAATAATAATAAAAGTGGAAAAACAAAAGAAAAAGAGTAAGCAATAAAGCTAGGCACCAATGGTTTTGATCTTAAGATATGTGTCTGTGGTGTTCTTGTGTGAGGGATCTACTTGGATGAATAAGATCTTAGGGGTGCTTTATCACTTGGTAACTTGGGTTAACTAACCCGGGATTATCAGCTGAAAGTCCATTATCAAGAGTAACCCTCACTACAGAGCATTTAGTAACCCAAAGAGGTGCTGGACACCAAGGTCTCATGAAGGAAAATAAATGAACTATGTGCCTGTGGTGTGTATGTATGAGGGAGAGACTTGAGCAAGTAAGTCCTTAGGGGTGCTTCAACACCTAGCACCTTGAACCAACTGGTTCGGGAGTGTTGGCTGAAAGCTTATCTTAAAAAGTTGCCCCCTTACAGAGCACTTAGCTTAAGAACACCAATAAGCTCTGAAATAACAATAAAGGGATCAATGAATAAAAGTCTCATGGGATGTAAGCAAAGTGAGTGTTTTAGGACATGATAAAGGTCTGAAAGCCAGGAATGAACCTAAGTTGCTATGCATAAAACCACCATAAAATCAGTGATATGACTTCCACAAGAATGACTCACTGCTCTTGGCATACCATTCATCATTCTCTTGTTCCAGTACTTGCTTAGGGACAAGCAAGCTTTAAGTTTGGTGTTGTGATGACAGGGCATCATGGCCAGTTTCACTGACCTTTTCTTTACTGTTTTTAGGTTAGTTTCATGCATTTTCTTAGGAAATAAGCTAGTTTTGGGTAGATATTCACTTGCACCCTAATTCAAGCATACATTGTGCATTTTACATTATTTCATGAAGATTTTGCATGAGTTTAGTGACAAATTGTATGCTGCATTGCCCATGACTTATATTAGAACTTTGATGCACTCTATTGCTTGATTTCAGGACCAAAGGAAGCAAGGAATGTGAGGTAACTTGCAAAGTTAATGAGAAAAGTGATTGCCAATAACGCTCTCGAAGCCATCGTTGACCACGTTAAGAGTAACGTTAACTAAGTTAACGAGAGCTCTAACGTGGAGAGGGGAAGTTGAGCCAACGTTAGTGACACTTAACATTGTCACTAACGTTGGCAAATGCTCATAAGTGGCCATGTTAGAGTCCACGTTAACTTAGTTAACGTGGCCTCTAACGTTAGAAAGGGGGAGAAACGCCAACGTTAGTGACATTCAACATTGTCACTAACGTTGGCCTAAGGAGAAACACACCACGTTAACTCCAACGTTAGCTTGGTTAACGTGGGAGCTAACGTAAGAAGCAAGAATGGTCGACAACGTTAGTGACACCCAACATTGTCACTAATGTTGGAAGAAACCACACAACCCCCCAAGGAGCCACGTTAACTTCCACGTTAACTTAGTTAACGTGGAAGCTAACGTTGATGAGTGAAAGAATGGCCAACGTTAGTGACACTCAACATTGTCACTAACGTTGGAGATGGCTAAGCATGGCCACGTTAGAAGCCACGTTAACCTAGTTAACGTGGACTCTAACGTGAGGCATAGGGGCACCTTGGAACGTTAGTAACAATGTTGAGTGTCACTAACGTTCTCGAAGGATGGCAAGCCCATGTTAAAGAGCCATGTTAACTAAGTTAACGTGGGCTCTAACGTGGGAACAAAGGGGGCTTTTCAAAGTTATTGGTAATGTTAAGTCTCAATAACGTGTGCGAAGGACTTAGAGGCAACGTTAGTGGCAACGTTTATGCCACTAACGTTGAAGTTAACGTGGCTTTTACTTTGTAACGTTAGTGAGAAAGTTGATTGTCACTAACATTCTCGAACTTATATTTTCACTAAACGTTAACACCCCTAACGTCCTGAGTTAAAGTCTCTGCCCACTTCACATTTTCTCTCTGCTAGTAAAGCCAAGCCCAAATGAAGAAGAGAACTGCTTCAAACTCAAGATCCAAAGGCCCAAGACTTGAAGAGCCAACTAGAAGCTGAGAGAAGTAGTATATATAGGAGTAGCTTTGAATTGTTGAAGGAGTTCTGGAAGTTGGAAAAGAGAACTACTCTCTGTATTTTACCTTCTCTGCAATTTCTAGTTTTATGATGTATTCTCCATCTTTGTTTTCATTTTCTAGAGCTATGAACAACTAAACCCATTTCATTGGGTTAGGGAGCTCTGTTGTAATTTGATGGATCAATACTAATTTTCATTATTCTTCTTCTATCTTTTCTCTTGATTTTACTTGAAAGCTTTCGATCTTCATCTAATTGAGTAGTTATCTAGGAAAAGAAGCTATTCAAACTTGGATCTCTTCTGAACCTTGAAAGAGGAATGAAGAGATCAAACTAGAAGTGCTTTCTCATGCTGGACCAAATTGGGTTTGGATGGGTATGTGACTATAACCCTCTCAATACTTGATTTGGGAAATGCATGTGGTATAATCAGTGACCATACTTCATCTCTTCTCATGAGCAATTGACCAAGGAATTGGCTATTGATCAAGATTTGAGAGATTGAATTGCAAGAAATTGTAATTCAATCAATTAAGATTGCCAAGGAGATCAATGAGTGCATTGATTGAGGAAGAGATGAAAATGAACTTGATCCAGAGAATTGCAACATCTCCTAAGCCCAATGAACTCCCCATCTCTGATCTTACCCATTCTCTTTAATTTCTGCCATTTACTTTTATGAGCAAATCCCCCATTCCCATTTACAATTCTGCAATTTATTTGCAGTCATTTACTTCTAGTCCTTTAATTATAGCATTTACTTTTCTGTTATTTACATTTTCGCCATTTTATTTTTTGCAACTCTCAACCCAAATTCTGGATTCGCTCAACTAGAACATTCTTCTAATTAAAGTTGCTTGATCAATCAATCTCTGTGGGATTCGACCTCACTCTATTGTGAGTTTTACTTGACGACAATTCGGTACACTTGCCGAAGGGAAATTTGTTGCGAGACAAGTTTTCCGTGCATCACTATGAAGCATCCACCAGAGGACCATTCTATCTTCCGGTGTGATATGATTGATGATATTGTGGCCGAAGTCCACCATGGTATAGTTGATGAGAAGAACATGGTTCAAGGTGCAACTGTGCGGAAATATCTGAAATATGATGAAGACACCTTACCACCTCCGGTGCTACCGGATAATCAAGTGCCAAGCCATGAGCTAAACATGGAATTGAAGCTGCTTCCACCTCACCTCAAGTATGCTTATCTTGAAGACAATCAAAAGCTCTCGGTGATCATTGCAAAGGAGCTTACTTCTCAACAAGAGGAGCGATTGCTTAATATACTGCGAAGGAACATGAAAGCTATTGGGTAGTGTTTGGCGGACATAGTTAGTATAATCCCTTAAGTTTTTGAGCATCGCATTTTTTTAGAGGAGGGAGCCAAGCCTATCCGTCAACCTCAAAGGCGGTTGAACCCCACAATTCTAGAAGTTGTGAAGAAAGAAGTGACCCAACTGCTTGAAGCCGACATTATCTATCCAATCTTGGATAGTGAGTGGATTAGTCCGGTACAAGTGGTTCATAAGAAGTCCAGCATCATCATAGTCAAGAATGAGAATGGAGAACTCATGACCACAAGGGTGCAGAATTCATAGAGAATGTGCTTCTACTACAGGCGCTTGAACTTGGCTACTCGCAAGGATCACTATCCACTACCTTTCATCGATCAAATGCTTGAGGGCCTGTCAGTCTGTTCTTTTCTTGGTCATGCAGGTTTCTACTGGTGGTTCATTAAGGACTTCAGTAAGGTTGCACTACCCCTTTCCCGTTTGCTGCAGAAAGATGTAGAGTTTGACTTGAGTGAAGATTGCATGGAAGCATTTGACAAGTTGAAGATTGCCTTAATCCAAACTCTTATTGTGAGAGGGTCTGATTGGGGTAGGCCGTTCAAGATAATGTACGACGCATCTAACTATGCGGTAGGAGCGGCGCTGGCTCAGCGCGAAGGTAAGGATCCCTATATCATAGCTTATGCTTCTAAGACATTAGATGGTACCCAGTCTAACTATACTACCACTGAAAAGGAACTTTTAGCAATTATTTTTGCCTTGGATAAATTCCGGGCTTATTTACTTGGAACCAAAGTGGTAGTATATTCAAACCATGCGGCTTTGAAATACTTGCTAGCTAAAAAAGAGTCAAAACCAAGGTTAATCTGTTGGATATTTCTATTTCAAGAGTTTGGTTTAGAAATCAAGGATAGGAATGGTTCCCAAAATTTAGTGGCAGACCACTTGAGTCGCCTAGAGCATATAAAAAGTGACTCCACTCCTATCAATGATGCATTCCCACTTGATAGCTTGCAAGCAATATCTGAAGTGGTTCCTTGGTATGCACACATAACTAATTATTTGGTTAGTCATACCTTCCCTCCACATTTTTCTAAACATCAAAAGGACAAGCTCAAGAGTGAGGCCAAGTATTACATATGGGATGACCCATATTTGTATAGATATAGTGCTAACCAAATAATTAGGAGGTGTGTGCCACAATCTGAAATTTAGTTTATCTTAGAGGCGTGCCACTCTTTTGAAAGTGGTGGCCACTTTGGCCCTCAAAGAACTGCCAGAAAATTTTTAGACTACGAATTTTGGTGGCCCACACTCTTTAAGGATGCAAATCTTTTCTGTAACTCTTGCCACCAATGCCAAAGGTTTGGAAACATATCCAAGAGGGATGAGATGCCCCAACAACTCATGTTGTTTTGTGAAATTTTTTATGTTTGGGGTATTGACTTCAAGGGTCCCTTTTCAAACTCGAATGGTTTCTTATATATTCTGTTAGCAGTTGATTATGTTTCTAATGGGTGGAAGCAATTCCAACCCGTGCTGATGATGCTAATGTGGTTGTTTCTTTTACGTGAAATAACATCATTTTCTGCTTTGGATCACCACGAGCAATCGTGAGTGATCAAGACTTCCATTTTTGTAATAAAAGAATGACAGGTTTGATAAAGAAACATGGCATTATCCACAAGGTGGCGACAACTTATCATCCCCAAACAAATGGCCTGGCTGAAGTGTCTAACAGAGAGATTAAGATTATACTTGAGAAGATAGTTAAACCCCATAGGAGGGATTGGAGCTCTAGGCTTGGAGATGCACTTTGGGCTTATCGGACAGCTTACAAGACACTGATTGACATGAGTTCATTCTGCCTAGTCTACAGAAAGCCTTGTCACCTTCTGGTAGAGGTGGAACACAAGGCTTATTTGGCTGTGAAGGAATGTAACTCAGGATTGGGGGGAGCCAGAGTTGAAAGGAAATTTCAACTGGAAGAATTGGAGTGCATTCGGCTAGAGGCTTATGAAATCTCAAGGCTCTACAAAGAAAAGATGAAGGCGGTACATGATCAGAACATCAAGAGAAGAGAGTTTAGAGCTGGGGATCAAGTCCTTCTCTATAACTCAAGGTTGATACTAATACCGGGCAAACTGAGGTCAAGGTGGGATGGGCCGTATGTGGTGGAGAAGGTGGAACCGTATTGAGTTGTCCACTTGAGTCACCCCTCAAGCCCTACCTTCTTCAAGGTTAATGGCCACCGTTTAAAGCATTACCATGGTGCAAAGGTGAAGAACAACAAGGAGATGGAGATCTTTCTCTTAAAAGACCCAGCCAAGTAAGAGAACTGAGCTAATAGACCGTCCAACTTAAGGACGTTAAAGAAAAGTGCTAGGTGGGAGACAACCCACCATGGTATGATCTTCCTTTTTTATAGTTTTATTCTATTTATTTGCTTATCTTTGCTTCATTAGGTATCTGTGTTAATTTTCAAATATGCATGTTTACCTCTGTTATGATATTCTCATAAGAAAAAAGCCAGCTCACGCGTAAGCGTGCCCAATGCGCACGCGTCATAGTGAATGCTGCAACTTCTGGTATAAAAACTAGAGAGTTGTGCTGAAACCATGCGGGTAGAGTGCTAGGCGCATGGTATGCGAAATTGTTACTCAGGTTGTGAATTATTGTTCGAAATTGATTTCCTGGCGATGGCACCAAAAACGGATGCACAGAACCATGGTCTAAACATATCTTCACAACTTTGCATAACTAACCAGCAAGTGCACTGGGTCGTCCAAGTAATACCTTACGTGAGTAAGGGTCGAATCCCACGGAGATTGTTGGTATGAAGCAAGCTATGGTCACCTTGTAAATCTCAGTCAAGCGAATATAAAATAGTTATGTAGTTTTCGAAATGTAGTAATAAAAGAAGGATAGAAATACTTATGTAAATCATTGGTGAGAATTTCAGATAAGCGTATGGAGATGCATTCGTTCCTCTAAACCTCCGCTTTCCTGCTGTCTTCATCCAATCCGTCTTACTCCTTTCTATGGCTGGCTTTGTGTAAGGATGTCACCGGTGCCAATGGCTACTTTCAATCCTCTCGGGAAAATGGTCCAAATGCTCTGTCACAGCACGGCTAATCGTTTGGAGGCATCACCCTTGTCATTAGTTGCATCCTATTCCTCTCTGTGAAAATGGTCCGATGCGATGTCACTGCATGGCTAATCATCTTGGAGGTTCTCGATCATACTGGAATAGAATTTACTATCCTTTTGCGTCTGTCACTACGCCCAGCACTCGCGAGTTTGGAGTTCGTCACAGTCATTCAATCCCAGAGTCCTACTCGGAATACCACGGACAAGGTTTAGACTTTCCGGACTCTCATGAATGCCGCCATCAATCTAGCTTATACCACGAAGATTCTGATTAAGAGATCTAAGAGATACTCATTCAATCTAATGTAGAACGGAAGTGGTTGTCAGGCACGTGTTCATAGGGAATGATGATGATTGTCACGTTCATCACATTCAGGTTGAAGTGCGAATGAATATCTTAGAAGCGAAATAAGATGAATTGAATAGAAAACAGTAGTACTTTGCATTAATCTTTGAGGAACAGCAGAGCTCCACACCTTAATCTATGGAGTGTAGAAACTCTACCGTTGAAAATACATAAGTGATAATGGAGTTCATTGGTCTCGGCCCCAGAGGGGAACCGGAGTAACCAAGACTACTATGATCCGAAGATAAAACTCAGGATGTCAAATACAATAGTAAAAAGTCCTATTTATAATAAGCTAGCTACTAGGCTTTACAGAAGTAAGTAATTGATGCATAAATCCACTTCCGGGGCCCACTTGGTGTGTGCTTGGGCTGAGCTTGAAGTCTACACGTGGAGAGGTCATTCTTGGAGTTGAACGCCAGCTTTTGTGCCATTTTGGGCGTTGAACTCCACTTTGCAACTTGTTTCTGGAGCTGGATGCCAGAATTGGGCAGAGAGCTGGCGTTGAATGCCAGTTTGTATCGTCTAAAATTGGGCAAAGTATGGACTATTATATATTGCTGGAAAGCCCTGGATGTGTACTTTTTAACTCAATTGAAAGCGCGCCATTTGGAGTTTTGTAGCTCCAGAAAATCCATTTTGAGTGCAGGGAGGTCAGAATCCAACAGCATCAGCAGTCCTTCTTCAACCTCTGAATCTGATTTTTGCTCAAGTCCCTCAATTTCAGCCAGAAAATACCTGAAATCATAGAAAAACACACAAACTCATAGTAAAGTCTAGAAATGTGAATTTAACATAAAAACTAATGAAAACATCCCTAAAAGTAACTAGATTCTACTAAAGACATACTAAAAACAATGCCAAAAAGCGTATAAATTATCCGCTCATCACAACACCAAACTTAAATTGTTGCTTGTCCCCAAGCAACTGAAAATCAAATAGGATAAAAAGAAGAGAATATACTATGAATTCCAAACTATCAATGAAACATAGCTCCAATCAGATGAGCGGGACTTGTAGCTTTTTGCCTCTTGAATAGTTTTGGCATCTCACTTTATCCATTGAAGTTCAGAATGATTGGCATCTATAGGAACTTAGAGTTCAGATAGTGTTATTGATTCTCCTAGTTCAGTATGATGATTCTTGAACACAGCTATTTTATGAGTCTTGGCCGTGGCCCTAAGCACTTTGTTTTCCAGTATTACCACCGGATACATAAATGCCACAGACACATAATTGGGTGAACCTTTTCAGATTGTGACTCAGCTTTGCTAAAGTCCCCAATTAGAGGTGTCCAGGGTTCTTAAGCACACTCTTCTTTTGCTTTGGACCTTGACTTTAACCGCTCAGTCTCAAGTTTTCACTTGACACCTTCACGCCACAAGCACATGGTTAGGGACAGCTTGGTTTAGCCGCTTAGGCCAGGATTTTATTCCTTTAGGCCCTCCTATCCACTGATCTCAAAGCCTTGGGATCCTTTTTATTGCCCTTGCCTTTTGGTTTTAAGGGTTACTGGCTTTTTTGCTCTTGCCTCTTGGTTTTAAGAGCTTTTGGCTTTTTCTACTTGCTTTTTCTTTCTATTTTTTTTTGCCTATATTTTTTTTTCTGCAAGCTTTGTTCTTTGCTGCTTTTTCTTGCTTCAAGAATCATTTTTATGATTTTTCAGATTATCAAATAACATGTCTCCTTGTCATCATTCTTTCAAGAGCCAACATATTTAACATTCATGAACAACAGCTTCAAAACATATATGCACTGTTCAAGCATTCATTTAGAAAACAAGAAGCATTGTCACCACATCAATATAATTAAACTAAGCTCAAGGATAAATTCAAAACTCATGTACTTCTTGTTCTTTTGAATTAAAACATTTTTCATTTAAGAGAGGTGATGGATTCATAGGACATTCATAACTTTAAGACAAAGTTACTAACTACTAATGATCATGTAATGAAGACACAAACATAGATAAGCACTTAACATAGAGAAAACGAAAAACAGAAGAAATAAGAACAAGGAATGAATACACCTTAGTGATGGTGGCGTTTCCTTCTTGAGGAACCAATGATGTCCTTGAGCTCTTCTATGTCTCTTCCTTGTCTTTGTTGCTCCTCCCTCATTGCTTTTTGATCTTCTCTTATTTCATGAAGGATGATGGAGTGCTCTTGATGTTCCACCCTTAATTGTCCTATGTTGGAACTTAATTCTCCTAGGGAAGTGTTGATTTGCTCCCAATAGTTTTGTGGAGGGAAGTGCATCCCTTGAGGTATCTCAGGGATCTCTTGATTTGCAGCCACATGTTCTACCACTGAGCTATAGACCCTTGAGATGAATCTTTCCATCTCCCATGACTCGGAGGTGGAAGCACTTGTCTTCCCTTTCCTCTTTCTTGAGGTTTCTCTGGCCTTAGGTGCCATTAATGGTTATGGAAAAACAAAAAAGCTATGCTTTTACCACACCAAACTTAGAATGTTGCTCGCCCTTGAGCAAAAGAAGAAAGAATAGAAGAAGAAGAAGAAGATATGGAGGAGATGGAGGGATGTGTATATTCGGCCATATAGGTGGGATTGGGTGGGAAAGAGATGTTGAATTTTGAAAGTAGGTGGGTGTATGGATGTGAATGGTAAATGGAAAACAGAAGGGATGACCATGAATGGAGAGAGAGAGGGTGAGAAGAAGTGAGTGGAGGTAGGTGGGGATCCTGTAGGGTTCACAGATCCTGAGGTGATCCTGTGGGGTCCACAGATCCTGAGGTGTTCAAGGATTTACAACCTTGCACCAAATTAGGCATGCAAAATGCCCTTGCACACAACTCTGGGCGTTCAGTGCCAGGTTGGTGCCCATTTTGGGCGTTCAACGCCCATTTGTTACCCATTTCTGGCGTTGAACGCCAGAACCATGCTTGTTCTGGGCGTTCAGCGCCAGCTCTTCTCCAGGGTGCAATTCTGGCGTTCAGCGCCAAGATGATGCCCATTTTGGTCGTTCAGCGCCCAGATACTGCCCATTTTGGGCGTTCAGCGCCAAAACCATGCTCTGTTCTGGCATTGAACGCCAGACAGGTGCTTCCTCCAGGGTGTGATTTTTCTTCCGCTGTTTTTGATTCTGTTTCTAAATTTTTCGTTTATTTTGTGACTCCACATGATCATGAACCTAAGAAAACATGAAAAACAAAAATAAAATTAGATAAATAAATATTGGGTTCCTAACAAGCGCTTCTTTAATGTCAATAGCTTGACAGTGGGCTCTCATGGAGCCTTACAAATGTGCAGAGCTTTATTGAGACCTCCCAACACCAAACTTAGAGTTTGGTTGTGGCCTCCCAACACCAAACTTAGAGTTTGACTGTGGGGGCTTTGGTTGACTCTGCTTTGAGAGAAGCTTTTTCTGCTTCCTCTCCATGGATGCAGAGAGAGATCCTTAAGTTGTAAACACAAGGTTGTCCTTATTTAATTGAAGGATCAATTCTCCTTTGTCCACATCAATCACAGCTCTTGCTGTGGCTAGGAAAGGTCTTCCTAGGATGATGGATTCATCCTCTTCCTTTCCAGTATCCAGGACTATGAAATCAGCAGGGATGTAAAGGCCTTCAACCTTTACTAACACGTCCTCTACTTGTCCATAAGCCTGTTTTCTTGAATTGTCTGCCATCTCTAATGAGATTTTAGCAGCTTGCACCCCATAGATTCCCAGTTTCTCTATTACAGAGAGGGGCATGAGGTTTATTCCTGAACCAAGGTCACACAGAGCCTTAAAGATCATGGTGCCTATGGTACAAGGTATTATGAACTTTCCAGGATCCTGTCTCTTCTGAGGCAATGTCAGTTGATCCAGATCACTTAGTTCATTGGTGAACAAGGGAGGTTCATCTTCCCAAGTTTCAATACCAAATAATTTGGCATTTAGCTTCATGATTGCACCAAGGAACTTGGCGGCTTACTCTTCAGTAACATCCTCATTCTCTTCAGAAGAGGAATACTCATCAGAGCTCATGAATGGCATAAGGAGGTTCAATGGAATCTCTATGGTGTCTAGATGAGTCTCAGATTCCTTAGGTTCCTCAGAGGGAAACTTCTTATTGATCACTGGACGTCCCAGGAGGTCTTCCTCATTGGGATTTACGTCCTCTCCTTCCTTTACAGGTTCGGCCATGGTGATTAGTTCAATGGCCTTGCACTCTCCTTTTGGATTTTCTTCTGTATTGCTTGGGAGAGTACTAGGAGGGATTTCATTGATCCTTTTACTCAGCTGGCCCACTTGTGCCTCCAAATTACTAATGGAGGACCTTGTTTCATTCATGAAACTTATAGTGGCCTTAGATAGATCAGAGACTAAGTTTGCTAAATTAGAGGTATTTTGTTCAGAGTTCTCTGTCTGTTGCTGAGTGGATGATGGAAAAGGTTTATTATTGTTAAACCTGTTTCTTCCACCATTGTTAAAGCCTTGTTGAGGCTTTTGATCCTTCTATGAGAGATTTGGATGATTTCTCCATGATGGATTATAGGTGTTTCCATAAGGTTCACCTAAGTAATTCACCTTTGCTATTGCAGGGTTTTCAGGATCATAAACTTCTTCTTCAGAAGATGCCTCTTGAGTACTGTTGGATGCAGCTTGCATTCCATTCAGACTCTGAGAAATCATATTGACTTGCTGAGTCAATATTTTGTTCTGAGCCAATATGGCATTCAGAGTATCAATTTCAAGAACTCCCTTCTTCATAGGCGTCCCATTACTCACAGGATTCCTCTCAGAAGTGTACATAAACTGGTTATTAGCAACCATGTCAATGAGTTCTTAAGCTTCTGCAGGCGTTTTCTTTAGGTGAATGGATCCACCTGCAGAAGTGTCCAATGACATCTTTGATAGCTCAGATAAACCATCATAGAATATATCCAGGATGGTCCATTCTGAAAGCATGTCAGAAGGACACTTTTTGGTCAGCTGCTTGTATCTTTTCCAAGCTTCATAGAGGGATTCACCTTCTTTCTGTCTGAAGGTTTGAACATCAGCTCTAAGCTTGCTCAGCTTTTGAGGAGGAAAGAACTTGGCTAAGAAAGCCGTGACCAGCTTATCCCAAGAGTTCAGGCTGTCTTTGGGTTGAGAGTCCAACCACACTCTAGCTCTGTCTCTTACAGCAAAAGGGAAAAGCATGAGCCTGTAGACTTCAGGATCTACTCCATTAGTCTTAACAGTATCACAGATCTGCAAGAATTCAGTTAAGAACTGAAAAGGATCTTCAGATGGAAGTCCATAAAACTTGCAGTTCTGCCGCATCAGAGAAACTAGCTGAGGTTTCAGCTCAAAATTGTTTGCTCCAATGGTAGGAATGGAGATGCTTCTTCCATGTAAATTGGAATTTGGTGCAGTAAAGTCACCAAGCATTCTCCTTGCATTATTGTTGTTGGGTTCGGCTGCCATCTCCTTTACTTGTTCGAAATTTTCAATAAGGTTATCTCTGGATTGTTGTAATTTAGCTTCTCTTAGTTTCCTCTTCAAAGTCCTTTCAGGTTCTGGATCAGCTTCAACAAGAATGCCTTTTTCTTTGTCCTTGCTCATAAGAAAGAGAAGAGAAAAAGAAAAGAAGAGGAATCCTCTATGTCACAGTAAATAGGTTCCTTATTGTTAGTAGAAGAAGAAAAGGAATAGGGGTGAAGAAAAATGAAGAATCCAAACACAAGGGTAAGGATAGGAGCAGTGAAGTGAGATGAAGAGAAGTGTTAGTAGATGAATAAATAATTAGAAGGAGATGAAGGGGAAGGATTTTTGAAAATTATTTTTGAAAAAGGGTTAGTGATTTTCGAAAATAGTTTTTGAAAAAGGTTAGTAATTTTTGAAAATTAAAATCGAAAATTAAAATAATTAGTTAATTAAAAAGAATTTTTGAAAAAGAGGGAAGATATTTTCGAAAATTAGAGAGAGAGAGAGTTAGTTAGGTAGTTTTGAAAAAGATAAGAAACAAACAAAAAGTTAGTTAGTTAGTTGAAACAAATTTTGAAAAGATAAGAAGTTAGGAAGTTAGAAAAGATATTTTGAAATCATTTTTTCGAAAAAGGTAAGATAAGAAGATATTTTTGAAAAGATATGATAGAAATTAGTTTTTTTGAAAAAGATTTGATTTTTAAAATCTCAATTAATGACTTGATTCACAAGAAATCACAAGATATGATTCTAGAACTCAAAGTTTGAATCTTTCTTAACAAGCAAGTAACAAACTTGAAATTTTTGAATCAAAACATTAATTGTTATTGTTATTTTCGAAAATTTGATATAAAAATAAGAAAAAGATTTTTGAAAAATATTTTTAAAAATTTTCGAAAATAACTAAGAAAAATGAAAAAGATTTGATTTTTTTTTTTAAAAAAGATTTTGAAAAAGATAAGATTTTTAAATTGAAAATTTGATTTGACTCATGAAAACAACTAGATTTTAAAAATTTTTGAAAAAGTCAAATCTAATTTTTGAAATTTTAAGAGAGAAAAAGGGAAAGATATTTTTTTGATTTTTTTGAATTTTTATGATGAGAGAGAAAAACACTAAAAATGCTCAATGCATGGAAATTTTTGGATCAAAACAATGAATGCATGCAAGAATGCTATGAATGTCAAGATGAACACCAAGAACACTTTGAATGTCATGATGAACATCAAGACTTATTTTTGAAAATTTTTATATGCAAAGAAAACATGCAAGACACCAAACTTAGAAATCCTTCATGTTTAGACTCTATGGATGCAAGAATGCACATGAAAAACAAGAAAAGATGCAAAACAAGAAAACATCAAGATCAAACAAGAAGACTTACCAAGAACAACTTGAAGATCATGAAGAACACTATGAATGCATGAATTTTCAAAAAATGCAAAATGAATATGCAATTGACACCAAACTTTCAACTTGACTCAAGACTCAAACAAGAAACATGAAATATTTTTGATTTTTATGATTTTATGAATTTTTTTGTATTTTTTTTTAATTTTTTTCGAAAATCATTTTGAAAAAGAAAAATAAGGATTCCAAAATTTTTAATATGAATTCCAGGAATCTTATGCTCTTTAGACTAAAGCTCCAATCAAAGGGTCATGCATGGCCTAATAGCCAGCCAAGCTTTAGTATGTAAATTACATCCATTAAGGTGATTAGTTGAAGACCAATCCCAAAGCAGTTTGGGTATGGCTTTACAGCCAGATAGGATTCAACATGTTTCATGAAACACTAGAATTCATTCTTAAAAACTCTAAAGAAAAAATAATATTTTTGAAAACATTTTTTTTATTTTAAAAATTTTTTCGAAAACAAAGGAGAAATTTTTGAAAGATTTTTGAAAAATTTTTGAAAACAAAACAAAAAGAAAATTACCTAATCTGAGCAACAAGATGAACCGTCAGTTGTCCAAACTCAAACAATCCCCGGCAACGGCGCCAAAAACATGGTGTTGTTGCCGGATCAAAATTTGGCACTGATGTTACTGGACCAAAAGCTTGCCGAAAACTCGAACAATCCCCGGCTACGGCGCCAAAAACTTGGTATGCGAAATTGTTACTCAGGTTATGAATTATTGTTCGAAAATGATTCCCTGGCGATGGCACCAAAAACGGATGCACAGAACCATGGTCTAAACATATCTTCACAACTTCGCATAACTAACCAGCAAGTGCACTGGGTCGTCCAAGTAATACCTTACGTGAGTAAGGGTCGAATCCCACGGAGATTGTTGGTATGAAGCAAGCTATGGTCACCTTGTAAATCTCAGTCAGGCGAATATAAAATAGTTATGTAGTTTTCGAAATTTAGTAATAAAAGAAGGATAGAAATACTTATGTAAATCATTGGTGAGAATTTCATATAAGCGTATGGAGATGCATTCGTTCCTCTGAACCTCCGCTTTCCTGCTGTCTTCATCCAATCCGTCTTACTCCTTTCTATGGCTGGCTTTGTGTAAGGATGTCACCGGTGCCAATGGCTACTTTCAATCCTCTCGGAAAAATGGTCCAAATGCTCTGTCACAGCACGGCTAATCGTCTGGAGGCATCACCCTTGTCGTTGGTTGCATCCTATTCCTCTCTGTGAAAATGGTCCGATGCGCTGTCACTGCATGGCTAATCATCTTGGAGGTTCTCGATCATACTGGAATAGAATTTACTATCCTTTTGCGTCTGTCACTACGCCCAGCACTCGCGAGTTTGGAGTTCATCACAGTCATTCAATCCCAGAGTCCTACTCGGAATACCACGGACAAGGTTTAGACTTTCCGGACTCTCATGAATGCCGCCATCAATCTAGCTTATACCACGAAGATTCTGATTAAGAGATCTAAGAGATACTCATTCAATCTAATGTAGAACGGAAGTGGTTGTCAGGCACGCGTTCATAGGGAATGATGATGATTGTCACATTCATCACATTCAGGTTGAAGTGCGAATGAATATCTTAGAAGTGAAATAAGATGAATTGAATAGAAAACAGTAGTACTTTGCATTAATCTTTGAGGAACAGCAGAGCTCCACACCTTAATCTATAGAGTGTAGAAACTCTACCGTTGAAAATACATAAGTAATAATGGAGTTCATTGGTCTCGGCCCCAGAGGGGAACCAGAGTAACTAAGACTACTATGATCCAAAGATAAAACTCAGGATGTCAAATACAATAGTAAAAAGTCCTATTTATAATAAGCTAGCTACTAGGGTTTACAGAAGTAAGTAATTGATGCATAAATCCACTTCCGGGGCCCACTTGGTGTGTGCTTGGGCTGAGCTTGAAGTCTACACGTGGAGAGGTCATTCTTGGAGTTGAACGCCAGCTTTTGTGCCATTTTGGGCGTTGAACTCCACTTTGCAACTTGTTTCTGGCGCTGGACGCCAGAATTGGGCAGAGATCTGGCTTTGAATGCCAGTTTGCGTCATCTAAACTTGGGCAAAGTATGAACTATTATATATTTCTGGAATGCCCTGGATGTCTACTTTCCAACGCAATTAGAAGCGCGCCATTTTGAGTTCTGTAGCTCCAGAAAATCCATTTTGAGTGCAGGGAGGTCAGAATCCAACAGCATCAGCCGTCCTTCTTCAACCTCTGAATCTGATTTTTGCTCAAGTCCCTCAATTTCAGCCAGAAAATACCTGAAATCACAGAAAAACACACAAACTCATAGTAAAGTCCAGAAATGTGAATTTAATATAAAAACTAATGAAAACATCCCTAAAAGTAACTAGATTCTACTAAAGACATACTAAAAGCAATGCCAAAAAGCGTATAAATTATCCGCTCATCAGCGCACAACCCAACCCACGCGTATGCCTTGCTGACGCGTACGCGTCACCTAGTAATTTCTTCTTTCCACGCGTGTGCGTGATCGACGCGCACACGTCGTATGCCACTGCTGTAATCCCTGGTACAAAAACCAGAGAGTTGCACTGGAACTGTGCCAATTTCGTGCGTCTATCACAAATAGTCACGCGCATGCGTGACCAACGCTTACGTGTCACTTTGTTCTCTGGCTACCCATGCGTGAGCATAGGGGACGCGCACGCGTTGTCTCTTAATGTTGCCTCTGGTACAAAAACTAGAGAGTTGTGATAGAACTATACGAGTTTTGTGCGTCTAGCACGAAAATTAGTCACGTGTACACGTGGCCGATTCTCACGCGTCACTTTAACTTTTGGGCCTCCCACGCGTAGGCGTGGACGATGCGCACGCGTCGTAGTGTGGATTTAATTTAATCCTCGCACCGCCCAGCCCGTCTCATTCTTCTTCTTTCTTCTAATTCTAATTCTTCTTCTTTCTTCTTCCTAACTTCTTATTTCTTCCTTATTTCTTCCCCCATTCCACCACCACCGGTGGACTACCACCTCCGACAATCCAAACCCTTTTCTCTTCTTTTTCTTTTCTCTTCTCACACCTCTTATCTTCTCCTTACTTACATTTAATCTCCTCTTTTCCTCTTCTTTTCAGGTTTCTTTTCTTACTCTCTTTTAATCTTTAACCCTTCTTTTCTTTATTACATTGAAATATTTTAATTGTTCTTACATGCATTTTAGTTTTATTCTTTTAGTTTTCTATTAGTTCTTTCTCTCCTTGCATTTTTCTATTGGTGTTGAAGTCTCTAGTTTAACTTTTTGTGAATTGGTGGATTATTTTGATATCTCTTGACTTGTTTATCTCATGTGGTATTGCTTTGGTAGTTGATATTTTATTTTGAGGCTTTTACTACACTTGGATTTCTTAACTTACTAGTTGACTTTGATATGCACACCAAGTGTTTGTGAAAAAGAACCAATGACATTTTAAATTATTTTTTATCTTATTCTTGCAACTTAGTGTGTCTTTTTCACAAAACTTACACTCCATATGCATTGAGCCTATGCTCCATATATGTTCATCATCAAAATGCTCATTATTTTGGTTTAATTCCCATGTGATTATCATTGTTGTTATCGATACTTGAGTCTATTCTTCTCATACTTTGTACTTGCATGCTTATTTCACTCTTGCATCTAGTGCTAGTGATATGCCTCCATGATCATATTGATGTCTTACTTGTATGTTGTAGCCACCATGTATTTAAGACGCTTTCCTCTCTTTGGCATTCATTCTCACTTGAATTTTTCTAACTCCGGTGTTTATCTCCTTGAGTTTAATGTTTCCTATTTTCTCTCCTTTTTCAAGATGGCCACTAAGAAAGGGAAAGAAAAGGCCTCTGAAAAGGCACCGGCTAAAAGGACGATTCAAAGAGCATTCGTTAAGGCACAAGCCTCCTCAAAAGTCAAGCCATCTACTAAGCGGTTGAAGAGGACCATCAGAGTTGATTAAGCGGAGAAGGAATTTCCCGTAAAGGACTCCACACGATTCACGAACCGCTATTGTGAGCGGGTGTTCCCAATCTTGGCAGAGAGAAACTACCACAATGAGCACCTCCTACTCTTTCCAGAACACTTCGTTCAATTTGTGGTGCCCCGCATTGAGAGGAGATATTGGGGATTCCTAAATCGGAGGCCGAGCAAAGCTAATCTCTCTTGGGTAGTTGAATTCTACGCCAATTATCACTCGCCTACCCTTCAATCAGTTTTTGTGCGCCAAAAGCAAGTTCCTTGATGAACGGATTTTTGCTAGTAAAGAATTCACAATAAATTCTCGTTGCTAGTATAGTTTCTAAACCAACAAAGAATCCTTTCATACAAAAATTTGTTTGTCACTAAAGCAAACCCAATAAAAATAAACCGAAGTATTTAAACCTCGGGTCATCTCTCAAGGAATTGCAGGGAGGTGTATCTATTATTGGTTATGGAAAAGTATCTTTTTGAGTTTTTAAATGTTGAACAAGGAATGTAAATGAGAAGAAAATAAACTAATAATTAAGAAAAGTTTTAACAAGTATTGAGAATTGGAATTCCTATCCTCATTATCATCATCAATTATGATAGTAATTGTCTGTTGCTCCCACTTAGTCAACCTCTAACTATGAAGGAAAGTCAAGTGGATAAATCAATTTGATTCCTCAAGTCCTAGTCAACTCTCAAGGAAAGACTAGAGTTAGTGGAATTCAAATCAACTAGCAAGTCTCAAATACCAATCAATAAAAGACCTTTGATAATTCAAGAGTCTCCAATTAATCAATCTAAGTTAAGAATAGGAAAATCTAACTTAAAATCCTCCCAAGCATTTTATCAAACACTTGGAAGGCACAACATAAAGGCATAGAAAAGCAATAAGAGATAATAAAATCGAAACAACCAATTGAAAGCATCAATAACATAAATTGAAGAAAGCAATCATAAATATGAAATACCTCAAATTGCATTAAATAGAAAATCAAATCTAACATGAGAATTCATAAACTAAAGTGGATAAATAAATAAATCACCAAGAGAAGAGAAACTAAAGTGCTAGAATAAATCAGAATTGAAGAGAAACTAAACTAAAGTAAAGTAGAAATCTAAAATTGAAAATAGCTAAACCTAAGAATCCTAAAACTTAGAGAGAGGAGAGGCTCTCTCTAGAAAACTACATCTAAAACTTAAAATTATGTGAATGAAAGTTGTATGAATGATTCCTCCACTCTACGGCCTCTAATCTGTGTTTTTGGGCTTGGAATTGGGCCAAAAACAGCCCAGAAATTGCCCCTAGTATTTTTTGATACGTATAGCACGTGGCTTTGTCACGCGTACGCATCACTGAACTTTCATAAGGTCACGCGTACGCGTTATCCATGCGTGCACGTCGCCTAAATGTATGGCAACTATAACAAATTGCATAACATTTTGAAGCCCTGGATCTTAGCTTTCCAATGCAACTAAAACCGCCTCATTCGGATCTCTGTAGCTCAAGTTATGATCGATTTAGTACGAAGAGGTCAGGCTTGACAGCTTAGCAATTCCTTCAAAATCTTGTATTCCTTCCACTTTTGCATGCTTCCTTTCCATCCTCTAAGCCATTCCTGCCCTATAAACCCTGAAAACACTTAAAAAACATATCACGGCATCGAATGGTAATAAGAGAGGATTAAACATAGAAAATTTAAGGTGAAAGAAGCATGTTTTCAATCATAGCACAAAATTAGGAGGGAAAATGTAAAACATGCGAATTCTATGAATAAGTGTGAGAATAGTGGATAAAATGCACTCAATTAAGCACAAGATAAACCCTAAAAAATGGGATTTATCAATCTCCCCACACTTAAACATTAGCATGTCCTCATGCTAAGCTCAAGAGAGCCAAAAGAATGAAGAGAAATGGTAGAATATATGAAATGCAACCTATCTATATAAATGCAGCTAAATGTGAAATGCTTCTACCTACTTGGTTAAAAGTAAATAAATCTTTTAAGAACAAATATGAACTGGATTTTACTATTTCAAATTATAAAAATATAGTACAAATAGACTTGCAAGAAGAAAATATCTCATGAAAGCCGGGAACAAAGAATCGAGCATCGAACCCTCACCGGAAGTGTATATACTCTAATCACTCATGTGTTTAAGGTTCGATTCTCTCAATTCTCTATGAACCTTGCTTTCTAAGGTTTGCTTTTCTTCTACCAATCAACAAATAATTTGATGCACAAATACACATATCAAGAGGTCTTTTAAGGGTTTTAATGGGGTTAGGGTCAAGGTAGGATTGTATTTGGTTAAGTGGACTAAAATTTGAATCCTTAATTAACCCAAACTTCCCACCTAACTTAGGACAATCCATGTAATCAGAATACAAAACCTAACTATCCATTAACCATGTTTTCCACATATTCATGCATCTTAATTTTGAGTACAGTACATATACATTGCTATCAGCATTTACTTTGGGACATTTTGTTCCCTTTTTATTAGATTTTTTTTTCTTTTTCTCTCTTTTTTTTCTTTCTTATTATTTTTTTTCAATGCATATGATTAAGATATTGAATGTATGAACATGTCCTCAATATTCTTTTCACATTTTCACATAAAGTCTAACATACTCAATTTCCAAACCAATTATTTTAAAACCCAATTTCCCCACACTTAAATCATGAATACTCTCACTAGTCTAAGCTAACCAAGGATTCAAATTAAGGAAATTATTGTTTTCCACTTAGAGTTAGTGATGAGCTAAAGTAAAGAATAAATGGGGTTAAAAGGCTCAACATTGGTTTACAAAGGATAATGAAAAGGTTAAGGCCATATGGGTATGTAAGCTCAGTGAAACAAGGCCTTAATCATATAAGTGCATACATACATCAAATAAGGGAAATATAGAATTAAGCAAGACAAAGATCATAATTATAGAGAGAAAAATACACCAATAAAATATTGGTTGATAAAATACAACCAATCAAATAGGCTCAAAAATCTCACAGGGTTTGTGTGTTCGAGCTCTAAAACCATGTTCCAAAATAAAATTCTTCAAACAAGTTTAACAAAAATTTTAATTCAAATTAGTGAAATGCTATAAAATATTTTCTTGGAAAAGAAATTATTACTTCAACCCAGTAGTGGTAAAATATGCACAAAATCAAGCAAACATGCAATCAAATATGCAAATGCAACAATGAACTAACAAAGAAAATAAAACTTCGGTGTTGAGAAGAAAATAACTAACCCACGGAAGTCGGTATCGACCTCCCCATACTTAATGATTGCACCATCCTCAGTGCACGCTGAGATGTGCAAGTGGACGGGTGGCTCCAACTGATGCGTTTTTGATAAACCACTATTTTATGGTTTATATTGTGTTTAATTATGTTGTTTTATCATGATCTTTACCCACTTATTCATTAAATTAGCATGCATTTATAATTCCTTCCTAAAGTTATTGCATGATTGAAAACTTGCTTCCTAGAGACTTTTAATTATGTATTTTATTTCTCCTTTATTCCATTCGATGCCGTGATCTGTGTGTTAAGTGTTTCAGGCTTTATAGGGCATGAATGAGTTAGAGATTGGAAAGGAAGCTTGCAAAAAATGGAAGGAACACAAGAAATTGAGGAGATGACCAGCGAGAAGCGACGCGGCCGCATGGATGACGCGACCGCACGAAAGAGAGGAAATTGCAATGACGCGGCCGCATGGATGACGCGGCCGTGCGAATTGGAAACTGCACAAGTGACGCGGAGGCGTGGACGACGCGCCCGCGTGGTAAAGCGAAACACCGAATGACGCGTCCGCGTGACATGCGCGATCTGCATAATCGCTGGGGGCGATTTCGGGCCTTATTTTGACCCAGTTTTCGGCCCAGAAAAGCAGACTAGAGCCAGAGAACATGCAGAAACCAAAAACAACATTCATTCCACATAGTTTTAGTTTGGAAATCTAGTTTTCCTCTCCTCTAGGTTTTCTCTCTACACATTCATAGTTTTTAGGATTTGTTATTTTCATTGTTTTTGCATTGGGATATTGAGAAGAGTTATTGCCTCATCAAGACTTCGACATTCTAGTTCGTTCTCTTTACTTGTCTTTTACTCTTCCATGTTTCTTAATTTACTTAACTTTACTATTGGATTATTTTAGCATTTATTAATACAAGAATTACTTTTATTTTTAATTAATCTTTTGATCATTATTTATCATGTCTTTCTTTAATTCCCTTTCTTATGTTATGAATTTTACATTTACAATGAGCGAGTAGTTCCCTAACTTGATGGGGAGTTGATTGAAAGGAACCCTTGAGTTGGGATGCTCAAGAGAAAGATTGTAATTGGGTTTATTGTTGGATTGCTCTCTAGTCACTAACACCAATCCTCCCAAGAGCGGATTGGAACTTGTGGATAGAAACAGCATTCCAACTTGTTTAACTTTCCCTTACCTAGTAAGGGATAACTAAACAGAATAACCCCCAATTATCAACTAATCTTGAGAGTACTGCAACAAGAATAGGGCTTCCAACTAATCTACTCCCAGTCAAGGCTTTTATTTAAATTACATTAATTCTCTAATTTAATTTCCTGTCATTCAACTCAAATCTTTTTGAAAACCATCTGATTAATAAAATAGCACACTTTCCTGCAACTCGTTGGGAGACGACCTGGGATTCATACTCCCAGTATTTTAATTTTAATTTCTGTGAAACCCTTTTTTAAATTGATAAGCGGATTTCTGGTTGGTTGAGGACTATATTCGCAACGCATATCTTATAACAATTCTTAACTCGCCAATTTCCGCCAACATCAATTTTTGGCGCCGTTGCCGGGAAGTTGCAATAGAGTGCTAAAGTTATTGATTGGATTTTATTTATTTGTATTTTATTTTATTTTACTACTATGAGCTGCTTGTTTCTTTCGTTGGATGATGCGTTCGCTTCCTGACCCAAGCTTGCTAGTATTCGATCCTGAGATTGAAAGAACTATTTCAAGAATAAGGCAAGCTCGGCGTGATGGTGTAGATGAAACTTCAATTTTGCTGAAAGCTTTCCCGTTTTCTCTTGAGGGGAAGGCAAGAGAGTGGTACTACACTCAACCAGCAGCAATTGTATCCAACTGGGATACACTGAGAAGAGAATTCTTGGAAAAGTTCTTTCTAGCTGAAGTTACTAATAAACTGAGGAAAGATATTTCTATGATTGTTCAGGATGATTCTAAAACTCTCTATGAGTACTGGGAGCGCTTCAATAATCTTCTGGAAGCTTGCCCCCACCATATGATTGACAAGATAGTGTTACTCGGTTATGTCACACAGGGCATGAGGCCCCAAGATAAGACCACATTGGAAAGTGCTAGCAATAGGTTTATGAAAAAGTACAAGACCACTGATGAGGCATGGCAATTGATCAGTGACTTAGCTGAATCTACTAGGAATCACAGGCAGAAACAAGGCCGTGCAAAAGCCGTTGCCGAAGTATCCTCTAGCAGAGAGACTGCTGCTTTAACTCAGAGTATCTGTAAAATTACCAACTTGCTGAAGCAAATGCAATTGAATCAACAAGTTCAGCAAGCTCAACCTTCTCCAGCACAGCAAAACCAACAGTTAGTCCCACAAAGAGTTTACAGAATTTGTGCTGATTATAGCCATTATACTGATGAATATCCGCAGCTCCAGCAGGAAGACAACACCGTGGCAGCCACTCATAACTTCTATGACCGCTCCAACCAAGGGTACAATCAAGGTGGTAACTACAGCCATGGATGGCAGGACAATTCTAACCAGAATTAGAGGGACAACAACAACAGAGGAGGCAGAGATAATCAGGGATATCAGAGGTGGAATAATAACAACAACAGGCAGCATAATCAGAATTAGCCTTACAAGACACCTCACCTAAGGCAATCCCAAGGACCACAGAATACCCAACAGCAGACCTCTCAAATTACCTATCCGTCTTCTTCTGCTAATGATGACTTACTACAATCAATTGATCGGAGACAGCAGACCATAGAAAATAACATTAATGCCACTCTGAATGGTCTGAACGCTACTTTGCAAGCTCTTGTCTCACAGATTGGTTCAATGAATAACTCCAATAATCAACCTTTGAGCTCCAATAAAATTCCCTCTCAACCATTACCCAATTCCAAGGGTGGTATTAATGCCATCACTCTAAGGTCCGGAATCACACTGTAGGAGAGGAACCAGGAGGAGCCAAGCTCACCAGAACACGCCTCAGCTGAAGAGGTAGTGGAAATAGAAGATGTTGAAAAGGAAGAAGACATACAGGACATAGCTGAAAAAGAAGAAGCTCGACCACAGGAGGAAGCATCAAAAGGCGCAGACACTGCAGAAGACACCACTCCCATTCCATTTCCACAACTTGCAAGGAAGCCCAGGAAGCAGCTGGAACCTGATCCCAAAATGGTAGAGATATTCAAAAAGGTTGAGGTAACTGTTCCTCTATTTGATGTTATTCAACAGGTACCTAAGTATGCAAAGTTTCTAAAATATTTATGTATACATAAAGACAAAATTAATGAATTAGAAACTATTCCTTTAGGTAGTTCCATATCTGCTTTAATGGGAGGTTTACCTGAAAAGTGTAGTGACCCAGGTCCTTGTATAGTTAATTGCACTATTAGTGGTGTGATAATTTCTGACTGCATGTGTGATTTAGGAGCATGTGTGAGTATAATGCCTTTGTCTATATATGATGTTTTGAGGCTCCCTCACTTAAAAAGGTCGGCAGCTCGTTTTGTGTTAGCAGATAAAAGCATCATTACAGTGGTTGGAGTTGCTGAAGATGTATTAGTGGGCATTAAGGGACTCACGTTCCCCACTGATTTTTATATCCTGGAAATGCCCCAAAATGACTCAGATAAGCCATCATCAATCCTACTCAGAAGGCCATTCTTGAAGACTTCAAAGTTTAAATTAGATGCTTTTTCAGGAACATACTCTTTTGAAATAGATGGTCGAATAGTGATCTTCAACCTGAATGGAGTTATGACGCATCCTCCAGAGGATCACTCTATCCTCAAGTGTGACATTATAGATGAAACCGTGGCTGAAGTCCATTGATAAACCCATATTTTATGATATATTTTGTGCTTAATCTGAGTGATTTATTCAATCCTTCACCCACTTATTCATATTATTTGCATGGTTTTACTTTCCCTTCCTTATCATGTGATGTATGTGAAAAACAAGTTTCCTATGCTTTAAAATTAATTATTTTAATTACCTTTAATTCCATTCGATGCCGTGATTAGTGTGTTGAGTAGTTTCAGATCTTCTAAGGCAGGAATGACTTAAAGGATAGAAAGGAAACATACAAAAATATAAGGAAAGCATAAAACAGAGTTTTTGGAGAAACTGGCAGCCACGCGATCGCATGGGCGACGCGGACGCATGCCAAGCGCAAAGAAGCAGCAACGCGGCCGCATGACTGATGCGACCGCGTGCCTTAAGCAGAACATATATGACGCGGTCACATGATTGACGCGACCGCGTGACAAGGAAAACTCCAAATGACACGACCGCGTGACCCACGCGAACGCGTGATAGACGCCACGCACCAGAAATTGCAGAAAACGCTCCCAGCGAATTCTGAAGCCCTTTTTGGCCCAAATCCAAGTCCAGAAGGCATAGACCAGAGGTTATGAAGTGGGGGAAGGCATACATTCAAGGAGAGTCTCCACTTTAGTTAGTTTTCATGATTTAGATTTAGTTTTGAGGGAGGTTCTCTCCTCTCTCTTCTCTATTAGGATTAGGATTTAGGATTTCTCTTAGTTTTAGGAGTGACTCTCGATCCCAGGTTCAATGTTCCTTTACTTTAAGCTTCCCTTTCACTTTTTATTTATTCCATTACTTTAGTTGGTTATTTGATGTTGCAATTTAATTTATGAATTCTTCCATGTTACAGATTACTCTTTTGAATTAATGTTATTTGAGGTATTTCAGTTTAATATTGCTTTCTTTTATTTACATTATTGTTATTCCCATCTGAAGACATTTTATTCCAGTAGATTTACTTTTCTCATTTTGGCCCTGGTTAAAAAATCAGTAACTCAGGAGTTATCAAACTCAAACATGATTGATAATTGTTATCTTGTTAGTTAAATTGAACTTCAATAATCCCAATCTTTTCTTAGGAAATAAATAGGATTCGAAGATCAAACCAATTAATCCCTTGACCTTCCTTTATCTTAGTAAAGGTTAACAAAGTGGAATTAAGATTCAATTCTCATCATCATTGATAAGGGTAACTAGGATAGGACCTCTAATTTCTCATACCTTACCAAAAGTTTATTTACAGTCATTTATTTATTTTACTTATCATTTAAATTACTTGTTCTTCATTTACTTTAATTGTTAATTAAATTATCCACTCCTCTTTCTCAAAACCCCAATTTACAATCTCCATAACCAATAATAAGAACATACTTCCTTGCAGTTCCTTGAGAAGATGACCCGAGGTTTGAATACTTCGGTTATCAATTTATTTAGGGGTTTGTTACTTGTGACAACCAAAACGTTTGTACGAAGGGATTTCTGTTGGTTTAGAATCTATATCTACAATGCGACTATTTTTTGTAAAATTCTTTACTGGCAAAAATCCCAACGTCAAAATGGCGCCGTTGCCGGGGAACTGCAATCGTGTGCCTTATTATTGGTTATTGTAAATATTTTTCTTTTACTTGTTTATTTGTCTTTATTTTTCCCTCTTTATTTTTTTAGCTACTATGAATTCTCATCCCTTTCGCTTTGAGTTTGGTTCTAATGTTATTGAAAGGAATGGAAGTTATAATAGGAACATGCATCAAGGTCAGAGCAATCAAAGATGGATGGAGCCAAGAGGATCTCATCAACCCTTTAGGCAACAACACCCTCCAAGATATCATGGACAAAGACCATTCTATAATGCGTACCAAGCAAATAGACATGGTGGACAACCTTGTAATTACCAATAAGCCCCACCCTGTGCTTATAGGCCATCCTCTCAACGTAACTTCGAACCACCACACTCACAAGCTCTTTTTCACCATTCGCCACTACATGATCCTCCTTTACCCCAGTTCCAATCCAATCACTCCCAAACACCACCACTTCTCCCTGCGCCATATCCAAATCTATCACCCCGAGGATCAGAGGTTCGTCTCAAGGAAACAGTGAATCGACTTCAAACAACCCTTCATCAACTGGAGCAAGCAGTAAGTCAATTATCTTCTAGACGTTCGAACATTCAAAGACATCCCACGGCCCCATGTGGACGATCTAACGAAGAGCGTAGCATGAAGGAGATACTAGAAACTCCAGTAGACAAGACAGAGCATGATTTCATACTAGAACAAGTAGAGGAAGCTGTCATTATACAAGAAAAAGAGTTGGTTGAAGACTTAGGAGACGCTGAACCTCCATGGGAACCCAGAGTTGTGGAGAATTCTATCAAAGATGTTACAATTGATGCTAAGGAGGATTGTGCGCAATCCCCAGAGCAAGTCCTTCATGAAGAACTAGACAGAATAACCCAAGAAGTAAGTTTCCTTGATGATGATAATCTCAAGTCAAGTTCTTCTAGTAATGAACTTGCATCCGCAAGTGAATTCTCTGAGATTGAAGGATCTTCCCCAAGTGAATACGAAGATGATACGGAGGTAGATTTCTCTCAACCTCCAATCTATGACTTAAGTGATGAGGAAAACATAGATGGCTTTGATCAGGACATGGATACATTTGAGGAATCTTGCAAAGAAGTGGAGAAATTCACAGAAGAGCACAAGGGAGTAGAACTCACAGAACCATTGGAACCACCTATCCCAAGGCCATTACCACCCAATACATGTTTTAAGTGGGTACAATCCTTAACCTTTAACTTTATTTTTCCACTTGAATATGGTTTGCTTGAAACAGATGGCCAGCATAGAGCTCTCTGCGGCTTTAAGAGTAAAAGGGAAATGGCTCATACTCAGAGCTGGTTCACAAGGTTCAATAAGGTTCCACGCTTCAACTTGAAGTGCACGGATTGGCATCATGATCTATCAAATGGATCTCGGAAAACGTTTGGTTATTCTGGTGAGAATCTAATTTATAAACCACCCGGATGGAAAAATATAGATCAAGACGAAGGTGGATTTAAAAGCCAAGTTTGGGATCCTGGAATCTATGCTGACATTTGTCACCCCGGGAGCCTGACAATCTGTTTGAAGCTGCTCAGAAGCTTCACATGCCTAGTTTGGGACCCCGGAGGCTATTGGCATTCCAAGCATTAGTGGAGATTTCTGGATGAATTTAAGCATAAGTGGTGCACGAAATTGTGATCTCTGGTAATGGCTCCAAAAACTTGGTGCTCTAATCTCAATTCATAATTTGTCACAACTTCGATACAACTAACCAGCAAGTGCACTGGGTCGTCCAAGTAATAAACCTTACGTGAGTAAGGGTCGATCCCACGGAGATTGTTGGTATGAAGCAAGCTATGGTCACCTTGTAAATCTCAGTCAGGCGGATATAAAGTAGTTATGAAGTTTTCGAAAATAATATAATAAAATAAGGATAGAAATACTTATGTAAATCATCGGTGAGAATTTCAGATAGGCGCATAGAGATTCTTTCGTTCCTCTGAACCTCTGCTTTCCTGCTGTCTTCATCCAATCAGTCTTACTCCTTTCTATGGCTGGCTTTTTGTAAGGATGTCACCGGTGCCAATGGCTACTTTCAATCCTCTCGGGAAAATGGTCCAAATGCTCTGTCACAGCACGGCTAATCGTCTGGAGGCATCACCCTTGTCGTTGGTTGCATCCTATTCCTCTCTGTGAAAATGGTCTGATGCGCTGTCACTGCATGGCTAATCATCTTTGAGGTTCTCGATCATACTGGAATAGAATTTACTATCCTTTTGCGTCTGTCACTACGCCCAGCACTTGCGAGTTTGAAGTTCGTCACAGTCATTCAATCCCAGAGTCCTACTCGGAATACCACGGACAAGGTTTAGACTTTCCGGACTCTCATGAATGCCGCCATCAATCTAGCTTATACCACGAAGATTCTGATTAAGAGATCTAAGAGATACTCATTCAATCTAATGTAGAACGGAAGTGGTTGTCAGGCACGCGTTCATAGGGAATGATGATGATTGTCACGTTCATCACATTCAGGTTGAAGTGCGAATGAATATCTTAGAAGCGAAATAAGATGAATTGAATAGAAAATAGTAGTACTTTGCATTTATCTTTGAGGAACAGCAGAGCTCCACACCTTAATTTATGGAGTGTAGAAACTCTACCGTTTGAAAATACATAAGTGAAAGGTCCAGGCATGGCCGAATGGCCAGCCCCTCTGATCTAAGAACCAGGCATCCAAAGATGTTCTAAGATGTCTCAAGATGTCTAATACAATAGTAAAAAGTCCTATTTATAATAAACTAGCTACTAGGGTTTACAGAAGTAAGTAATTGATGCATAAATCCACTTTCGGGGCCCACTTGGTGTGTGCTTGGGCTGAGCTTGAAGTCTACACATGGAGAAGTCATTCTTGGAGTTGAACGCCAGCTTTTGTGCCATTTTGGGCGTTGAACTCCACTTTGCAACTTGTTTCTGGCGCTGGACGCCAGAATTGGGCAGAGAGCTGGCGTTGAACGCCAGTTTGCGTCGTCTAAACTTGGGCAAAGTATGGACTATTATATATTTCTGGAAAGCCCTGGATGTCTACTTTCCAACGCAATTAAAAGCGCGCCATTTTGAGTTTTGTAGCTCCAGAAAATCCATTTTGAGTGCAGGGAGGTCAGAATCCAACAGCATCAGCAGTCCTTCTTCAACCTCTAAATCTGATTTTTGCTCAAGTCCCTCAATTTCAGCCAGAAAATACCTGAAATCACAGAAAAATACACAAACTCATAGTAAAGTCCAGAAATTTGAATTTAACATAAAAAATAATGAAAACATCCCTAAAAGTAACTAGATTCTACTAAAAACATACTAAAAATAATGCCAAAAAGCGTATAAATTATCCGCTCATCACAACACCAAACTTAAATTGTTGCTTGTCCCCAAGCAACTAAAAATCAAATAGGATAAAAAGAAGAGAATATACTATAAATTCCAAACTATCAATGAAACATAGCTCCAATAAGATGAGCGGGACTTGTAGCTTTTTGCCTCTTGAATAGTTTTGGCATCTCACTTTATCCATTGAGGTTCAGAATGATTGGCATCTATAGAAACTCAGAGTTCAGATAGTGTTATTGATATTCCTAGTTCAGTATGATGATTTTTGAACACAGCTATTTTATGAGTCTTGGCTGTGGCCCTAAGCACTTTGTTTTCCAGTATTACCACCGGATACATAAATGCCACAGACACATAATTGAGTGAACCTTTTCAGATTGTGACTCAGCTTTGCTAAAGTCCCCAATTAGAGGTGTCCAGGTTTCTTAAGCACACTCTTTTTTTGCTTTGGACCTTGACTTTAACCGCTCAGTCTCAAGTTTTCACTTGACACCTTCACGCCACAAGCACATGGTTAGGGACAGCTTGGTTTAGCCGCTTAAACCAGGATTTTATTCCTTTAGGCCCTCCTATCCACTGATGCTCAAAGCCTTGGGATCCTTTTTATTTGCCCTTGCCTTTTGGTTTTAAGGGTTATTGGCTTTTTGCTCTTGCCTCTTGGTTTTAAGAGCTTTTGGCTTTTTCTGCTTGCTTTTCTTTTTCTTTCTATTATTTTTTTTTGGCTATTTTTTTTTTCTGCAAGCCTTGTTCTTTGCTGCTTTTTCTTGCTTCAAGAATCATTTTTATGATTTTTCAGATTATCAAATAACATGTTTCCTTGTCATCATTCTTTCAAGAGCCAACATATTTAACATTCTTAAACAACAACTTCAAAAGACATATATGCACTGTTCAAGCATTCATTCAGAAAACAAGAAGTATTGTCACCACATCAATATAATTAAACTAAGTTCGAGGATAAATTCGAAACACATGTACTTCTTGTTCTTTTGAATTTAAACATTTTTCATTTAAGAGAGGTGATGGATTCATAGGACATTCATAACTTTAAGACAAAGTTACTAAATACTAATGATCATGTAATAAGACACAAACATAGATAAGCACTTAACATAGAAAACGAAAAACAGAGAATGTAAGAACAAGGAATGAGTCCACCTTAGTGATGGTGGCGTTTCCTTCTTGAGGAACCAATGATGTCCTTGAGCTCTTCTATGTCTCTTCCTTGTCTTTGTTGCTCCTCCCTCATTGCTTTTTGATTTTCTCTTATTTCATGAAGGATGATGGAGTGCTCTTGATGTTCCACCCTTAGTTGTCTCATGTTGGAACTTAATTCTCCTAGGGAGGTGTTGATTTGATCCCAATAGTTTTGTGGAGGAAAATGCATTTGAGGCATTTCCGGGATCTCATGGTGATGAGCTTCCTGCGCCTCTTGAGCTCCATGAATGGGCTCTCTTGCTTGCTCCATCTTTTTCTTAGTGATGGACTTCTCTTCCTCAATATGAATGTCTCCTTCTATGAAAGCTCCAGCTAAGTAACATAGATGGCAAATAAGATGAGGAAAAGCTAGCCTTGCCCCAGGGGAGGGCTTTTCGGCTATTTTGTAGAGTTCAAGGGAGATGACTTCATGAACTTCTACTTCCTCTCCAATCATGATGCTATGGATCATGATGGTCCAATCCACAGTAACTTCAGATCAGTTGCTACTGGGGATGATGGAGCGTTGGATGAACTCCAACCATCCTCTAGCCACAGGCTTGAGGTCCAGTCTTCTTAGTTGAACCGGCTTGCCTTTGGAGTCAATCTTCCATTGAGCTCCTTCCACACATATGTCCATGAGGACTTGGTCTAACCTTTGATTAAAGTTGACCCTTCTAGTGTAGGGGCGCTCATCTTCTTGCATCATAGGCAAGTTAAACGCCAACCTCACATTCTCCGGACTAAAATCTAAGTATTTTCCCCGAACCATTGTAACATAATTCTTTGGATTCGGGTTCTTACTTTGATCATGGTTCCTAGTGATCCATGCATTGGCATAGAACTCTTGAACCATTAGGATGCCGACTTGTTGGATGGGGTTTGTTAGAACTTCCCAACCTCTTCTTTGGATTTCATGTCGGATCTCCGGATACTCATTTCTCTTGAGTTTGAAAGGGACCTCATGGATCACCTTCTTCTTGGCCACAACATCATAGAAGTGGTCTTGATGGGCTTTGGAGATGAACCTTTCCATCTCCCATGACTCGGGGGTGGAAGTTTTTGTCTTTCCTTTCCCTTTTCTAGAGGATTCTCCGGTCTTAGGTGCCATCAATGGTAATGGAAAAACAAAAAGCTTATGCTTTTACCACACCAAACTTAGAATTTTACTCGCCCTCGAGCAAGAGAAGAAAGAATAGATGAAAAAGAAGAAGAAAATGGAGGAGAGGGAGAAGGGGTTGTGTTTCGGCCAAGAAGAGAAGAGAGGGTTGTGTTGTGTGAAAATGGAGGAAGAATGGAGGGCTATATATAGTGGGGGGAGGGGGGTAAGTTCGGCCATTTAGGGTGGGTTTGGGTGGGAAATTGATTTGAATTTTGAAGGTAGGTGGAGTTTATGAGGTAGGTTTATGGGGAAGAGTGGATGGATCTGAGTGGTGAAGAGGTGATGGGGAAGAGAGATTGAGGTGATTGGTGAAGGGTTTTGGGGAAGAGTGTTTATGGGATTGTGTGAAAGAGGGGTGAGAAGAAGTGAGTGGAGGTAGGTGGGGATCCAGTGGGGTCCACGGATCCTGAGGTGTTTAAGGATTTACAACCTTGCACCAAATTAGGCATGCAAAATGCCCTTGCACACAACTCTGGGCGTTCAGCACCAGATTGGTACTTGTTCTAGGCGTTGAACGCCCATTTGTTGCCCATTTCTGCCGTTGAACGCCAGAACCATGCTTGTTCTGGGCGTTCAGTGCCAGCTCTTCTCCAGGGTGCATTTCTGGCGTTCAAATGCCCAGATGCTGTCCATTTCTGGCGTTCAGCGCCAGAACCGTGCTCTGTTCTGGCGTTGAACGCCCAAAACATGCTTCTTACTGGCATTTAAATGCCAGTAAGTTCTTCCTCCAGGGTGTGATTTTTTTTTCTGCTGTTTTTTATTCTGTTTTCAATTTTTATTTATTTATTTTGTGACTCCACATGATCATGAACCTAATAAAACATGAAAAACAATGAAAATTAGATAAATAAAAATTGGGTTGCCTCCCAACAAGCGCTTCTTTAATGTCAATAGCTTGACAGTGGGCTCTCATGGAGCCTCACAGATGTGCAGAGCTTTGTTGAGACTCCCCAACACCAAACTTAGAGTTTGGATATGGGAGTTCAACACCAAACTTAGAGTTTAGTTGCGGCCTCCCAACACCAAACTTAGAGTTTGACTGTGGGGGTTTTGTTTGACTCTGCTTTGAGAGAAGCTTTTTATGCTTCCTCTCCATGGATGCAGAGAGAGATCTTTGAGTTGTAAACACAAGGTTGTCCTCATTTATTTGAAGGATCATTTCTCCTCTGTCCACATCAATCATAGTTCTTGCTGTGGCTAGGAAAGGTCTTCTTAGGATGATGGATTCATCCTCTTTCTTTCCAGTATCTAGGACTATGAAATCAGCAGGGATGTAAAGGTCTTCCACCTTTACTAACACATCCTCTACTTGTCCATAAGCCTGTTTTCTTGAGTTGTCTGCCATCTCTAATGAGATTTTAGCAGCTTGCACCCCAAAGATTCCCAGTTTCTCTATTACATAGAGGGGCATGAGGTTTATCCCTGAACCAAGGTCACACAGAGCCTTAAAGATCATGGTGCCTATGGTACAAGGTATTAAGAACTTTCCAGGATCCCGGTTCTTCTGAGGCAATGTCAGTTGATCCAGATCACTTAGTTCATTGGTGAACAAGGGAGGTTCATCTTCCCAAGTTTCAATGCCAAATAATTTGGCATTCAGCTTCATGATTCCAACAAGGAACTTGGCAGCTTGCTCTTCAGTAACATCCTCATTCTCTTCAGAAGAGGAGTACTCATCAGAGCTTATGAATGATATAAGGAGGTTCAATGGAATCTCTATGGTCTCTAATTGAGCCTCAGAGTCCTTAGGTTCCTCAGAAGGAAGCTCCTTATGGATCACTGGACATCCCAGGAGGTCTTCCTCCTTGGGATTCACGTCCTCTCCTTCCCTTACAGGTTCGGCCATGGTGATTAATTCAATGGCCTTGCACTCTCCTTTTGGATTTTCTTCTGTATTGCTTGGGAGAGTACTAGGAGGGATTTCATTGATCCTTTTACTCAGCTGGCCCACTTGTGCTTCCAAATTTCTAATGGAAGACCTTGTTTCGTTCATGAAACTTGCAGTGGCCTTGGACAGATCAAAGACTAAGTTTGCTAAATTAGAGGTATTTTGTTCAGAGTTCTCTGTCTGTTGTTGAGTGGATGATGGAAAAGGTTTATTATTGTTGAACCTGTTTCTTCCACCATTATTAAAGCCTTGTTGAGGCTTTTGATCCTTCCATGAGAGATTTGGAACAGATCAAAGACTAAGTTTGCTAAATTAGAGGTATTTTGTTCAGAGTTCTCTGTCTGTTGTTGAGTGGATGATGGAAAAGGTTTATTATTGTTGAACCTGTTTCTTCCACCATTATTAAAGCCTTGTTGAGGCTTTTGATCCTTCCATGAGAGATTTGGATGATTTTTCCATGATGGATTATAGGTGTTTCCATAAGGTTCACCTAAGTAATTCACCTCTGCTATTGCAGGGTTCTCAGGATCATAAGCTTGTTCTTCAGAAGATGCCTCTTGAGTACTGTTGGATGCAGCTTGCATTCCATTCAGACTCTGAGAAATCATATTGACTTGCTGAGTCAATATTTTGTTCTGAGCCAATATGGCATTCAGAGTATCAATTTCAAGAACTCCCTTTTTCATAGGCGTCCCATTACTCACAGGGTTCCTCTCAGAAGTGTACATGAACTGGTTATTAGCAACCATGTTAATAAGTTCTTGATCTTCTGCAGGCATTTTCTTTAGGTGAATGGATCCACCTGCAGAAGTATCCAATGACATCTTTGATAGCTCAGATAAACCATCATAGAATATATCCAGGATGGTCCATTCTGAAAGCATGTCAGAAGGACACTTTTTGGTCAGCTGCTTGTATCTTTTCCAAGCTTCATAGAGGGATTCACCTTCTTTCTGTCTGAAGGTTTGAACATCCACTCTAAGCTTGCTCAGCTTTTGAGGAGGAAAGAACTTGGCTAAGAAAGCCTTGACCAGCTTATCCCAAGAGTTCAGGCTATCCTTAGGTTGAGAGTCCAACCATATTCTAGCTCTGTCTCTCACAGCAAAAGGAAAAAGCATGAGCCTGTAGACTTCAGGATCTACTCCATTAGTCTTAACAGTATCACAGATCTACAAGAATTCAGTTAAGAACTGAAAAGGATCTTCAGATGGAAGTCCATGAAACTTGCAGTTTTGCTGCATCAGAGAAACTAGCTGAGGTTTTAGCTCAAAATTGTTTGCTCCAATGGCAGGAATGGAGATGCTTCTTCCATGTAAATTGGAATTTGGTGCAGTAAAGTCACCAAGCATCCTCCTTGCATTATTATTATTTTCGGCTGCCATCTCCTCTTCCTGTTCGAAAATTTCTGAAAGGTTATCTCTGGATTGTTGTAATTTAGCTTCTCTTAGTTTCCTCTTCAGAGTCCTTTCAGGTTCTGGATCTACTTCAACAAGAATATTCTTGTCCTTGCTCCTGCTCATATGACAAAGAAGAGGGCACAGAAAAAATAATAATAATAATAATAGGGATCCTTTATACCACAGTATAGAGGTCCTTGTGTGAGTAGAAGAAAGGAAGGAGATGAGAGAGACGGAGAATTTTCGAAAATTATTTTTGAAAAAGGGTTAGTGATTTTCGAAAATTGTTTTTGAAAAAGGTTAGTAATTTTCGAAAATTAAAATCAACAATTAAGTTAATTAGTTAATTAAAAAGAAATTTTGAAAAAGAGGGAAGATATTTTCGAAAATTAGAGAGAGAGAGAGAGTTAGTTAGGTTGTTTTGAAAAATATAAGAAACAAACAAAATGTTAGTTAGTTAGTTGAAACAAATTTTGAAAAGATAAGAAGTTAGGAAGTTAGAAAAGATATTTTGAAATCAAATTTTTGAAAAAGATAAGATAAGAAGATATTTTTGAAAAGATATGATTTAAATTAGTTTTTGAAAAAGATTTGATTTTTAAAATCACAATTAATGACTTGATTCACAAGAAATCACAAGATATGATTCTAGAACTTAAAGTTTGAATCTTTCTTAACAAGTAAGTAACAAACTTGAAATTTTTGAATCAAAGCATTAATTGATGATGTTATTTTCGAAAATTATGTGATAAAGATAAGAAAAAGATTTTTGAAAAATATTTTTAAAATTTTCGAAAATAACTAAGAAAAATGAAAAAGATTTGATTTTTGAAAAAGATTTTGAAAAAGATAAGATTTTTAAATTGAAAATTTGATTTGACTCATAAAAACAACTAGATTTTAAAAATTTTTGAAAAAGTCAAATCTAATTTTCGAAATTTTGAGAGAGAAAAAAAAAGGAAAGATATTTTTTTTTTATTTTTGAATTTTCCAATGATGAGAGGGAAAAACATGAAAAAGATGCAATGCATGAAAATTTTGGATCAAAACAATGATGAATGCAAGAACACTATGAATGTCAAGATGAACACCAAGAACACTTTGAATGTCATGATGAACATCAAGACTTATTTTTGAAAATTTTTATATGCAAAGAAAACATGCAAGACACCAAACTTAGAAATCTTTCATGTTTAGACTCTATGGATGCAACAATGCACATGAAAAACAAGAAAAGACACAAAACATGAAAACATCAAGATCAAACAAGAAGACTTACCAAGAACAACTTGAAGATCATGAAGAACACTATGAATGCATGAATTTTTCGAAAAATGCAAGATGAATATGCAATTGACACCAAAATTTCAACTTGACTCAAGACTCAAACAAGAAACATGAAATATTTTTGATTTTTTTGATTTTATAACTTTTTTTTGTATTTTCTTTTAATTTTTTCGAAAATCATTTTGAAAAAGAAAAATAAGGATTCCAAAATTTTTAATATGAATTCCAGGAATCTTATGCTCTTTAGTCTAAAGCTCCAATCAAAGGGTCAGGCATGGCTTAATAGCCAGCCAAGCTTTAGTAAAAATATGAGTGTAATTCATTCAATTTTAAGCCAAAACCTATGTCCAAAAGAATTTAGACATGGTTTTATAGCCAGCATGCTTCAACATGCTTCATGAAACTCTAGAATTCATTCTTAAAAATTCTGAAGAACAAATATATTTTTGAAAACAATTTTAATTTAAAAATTTTTTTCGAAAACAAAGGAGAAATTTTTGAAAGAATTTTTTTTTGAAAACTTTTTGAAAATAAAACGAAAAGAATGTTACCCAATCTGAGCAGCAAGATGAACCGTCAGTTGTCCAAACTCGAACAATCCCCGGCAACGGCGCCAAAAACTTGGTGCACGAAATAGTGATCTCTGGTAATGGCTCCAAAAACTAGGTGCTCTAATCTCAATTCATAATTTGTCACAACTTCGATACAACTAACCAGCAAGTGCGCTGGGTCGTCCAAGTAATAAACCTTACGTGAGTAAGGATCGATCCCACGGAGATTGTTGGTATGAAGCAAGCTATGGTCACCTTGTAAATCTCAGTCAGGCGGATATAAAGTAGTTATGAAGTTTTCGAAAATAATATAATAAAATAAGGATAGAAATACTTATGTAAATCATCGGTGAGAATTTCAGATAGGCGCATAGAGATGCTTTCGTTCCTCTGAACCTCTGCTTTCCTGCTGTCTTCATCCAATCAGTCTTACTCCTTTCTATGGCTGGCTTTTTGTAAGGATGTCACCTGTGCCAATGGCTACTTTCAATCCTCTCGGGAAAATGGTCCAAATGCTCTGTCACAGCACGGATAATCGTCTGGAGACATCACCCTTGTCATTGGTTGCATCCTATTCCTCTCTGTGAAAATGGTCCGATGTGCTGTCACTGCATGGCTAATCATCTTTGAGGTTCTCGATCATACTGGAATAGAATTTACTATCCTTTTGCGTCTGTCACTACGCCCAGCACTTGCGAGTTTGAAGTTCGTCACAGTCATTCAATCCCAGAGTCCTACTCGGAATACCACGGACAAGGTTTAGACTTTCCGGACTCTCATGAATGCCGCCATCAATCTAGCTTATACCACGAAGATTCTGATTAAGAGATCTAAGAGATACTCATTCAATCTAATGTAGAACGGAAGTGGTTGTTAGGCACGCGTTCATAGGGAATGATGATGATTGTCACGTTCATCACATTCAGGTTGAAGTGCGAATGAATATCTTAGAAGCGAAATAAGATGAATTGAATAGAAAACAGTAGTACTTTGCATTAATCTTTGAGGAACAGCAGAGCTCCACACCTTAATCTATGGAGTGTAGAAACTCTACCGTTTGAAAATACATAAGTGAAAGGTCCAGGCATGGCCGAATGGCCAGCCCCTCTGATCTAAGAACTAGGCGTCCAAAGATGTTCCAAGATGTCTCAAGATGTCTAATACAATAGTAAAAAGTCCTATTTATAATAAACTAGCTACTAGGGTGTATAGAAGTAAGTAATTGATGCATAAATCCACTTCCGGGGCCCACTTGGTGTGTGCTTGGGCTGAGCTTGAAGTCTACACGTGGAGAGGTCATTCTTGGAGTTGAACGCCAGCTTTTGTGCCATTTTGGGCGTTGAACTCCACTTTGCAACTTGTTTCTGGGGCTGGACGCCAGAATTGGGCAGAGAGCTGGCGTTGAACGCCAATTTGCGTCGTCTAAACTTGGGCAAAGTATGGACTATTATATATTTCTGGAAAGCCCTGGATGTCTACTTTCCGACGCAATTGGAAGAGCGCCATTTTGAGGTTTGTAGCTCCAGAAAATCCATTATGAGTGCAGGGAGGTCAGAATCCAACAGCATTAGCAGTCCTTCTTCAACCTCTGAATCTGATTTTTGCTCAAGTCCCTCAATTTCAGCCAGAAAATACCTGAAATCACAGATAAACACACAAACTCATAGTAAAGTCCAAAAATGTGAATTTAACATAAAAAATAATGAAAACATCCCTAAAAGTAACTAGATTCTACTAAAAACATACTAAAAACAATGCCAAAAAGCGTATAAATTATCCGCTCATCAATAAGCCACCAAACAGGAAGCTCATCCAATGTCCAACTTAAGGACTTTAACTAAAAGTGCTAGGTGGGAGACAACCCACCATGGTATGATCGTTCCTTTTTCAATTTTTATTTAGTTTTATTTGTTTTCAAGTTTTGTTTCATTTTATTATATTGAACCTGGAGTTTTGCATCTCATTCATATTAATCATTGCATTCTGCATACTGCATAAAAAAAAGGGTGTGCGACGCGACCGCATCCCTCATGCGATCGCGTCAAATTGCGAAAAATACTACCCACGCGACCGCGTCATTCACGCGGCCGCGTGACCTGGATATCGGCGTAAAGATCCAACGTCCAGAAAGTTAGGCTGGAATTGCGCGGCCATTGTGCGTTTTGCACAAATGACCCACGCAATCGCGTCACTTGCACAGCACACATCCCACGCGACAGCGTGAGCGACGTGATCACGTCGCATAGGATTGCACAACACCCCAAAAGGAGACAGAGAGTTGCGCTGAAACACGCTGGATTCGTGCGTTTAGCACAATTTCCAGCGACGCGATCGCGTCAACCACCATTTCAGCCCAACCACGCGAATGCGTGCCCCACGCGATCGCATGATTCAAATTTATAACCCCCCAGTCACGCGAACCCTATCAGTCACGCCCCCCCTCCCCAAACCCCTCCACTTCTTCTTTTCTTCTCCAACCCCCAACCACCACCCAGCCACCATCACCGCCACCGCCAGATGCTGCCGACCACCCAGACCCTGCCGCCACCCACCCCCCTTCCTCCTTCCCCCTTCTTTCTTCTTCTTTCTTCTTCTTACCCCCTAACCGCCACTGCCCTCTGCGACCACCTCCCACCGCCGCCGCCGTCACCGCCCAGCGCCACCCACAAGCCCCCCTCCCTTCCCCTATTACCCCCTATCCCCATTACACCCCCTTTCCCTCCCTTCCTCCGTACAGCAGCCACTGTCACCGTGCCACCCTCTTCCGCCGCGCCGGACGCCACCGCCGTCACCCCCAGCCACCTCTCTGCCCCCACTCTCTCTCTTATGCCTACCAGGTTCCGACAAATGCCACTCTTCTATCCTTCGTCGTTCATTCATATTTTTCTGTTTATGTTCATCTTTAGGTTAGTCAGATATGCATGTTGTAGTGGATTTTAGGTTGTTAGGTAGCCTAGGATGTGGTTAGTGGATTTAGGTCTGTTTAATTGCGCTGTTCGTGTTTCTTGTTTTATTCTGCTGTTGCTGTGATGATTGTAATGTTCATATGCTGTACTTCCTTGTTTCCTGCTGCTCTGTACATTGAATTTTAATGTTTATATTCCTTATATGTAATTGCAGCTTTAATTTTGATTCCTATGAACTATTCTGTTGCTGTTTATTTTCCGGGACAATCCAATTTTAGCCGGAATGCTGCCCAAATTTCTGTAAAATGTTTCCATTCATGTCTTGATTTTGGCATTTTCAACTGTGCTTTCCTTAGATCTAACCAAAACAATTCATGAATGCCAGGGCAATCTTTCTTATTCTCTTTGATTTCCTGGTTCATAATTTGTATTTTTGATGTTTGATTCTAATTTTTGCTATTTCTATATCTATTTGAATCATCATCAACCTGTTTTCCTTATTTGGTTATGAGTTGCCTGTAGCCTTTAATTGTGAATGCTTGTTACTTAGAAACTTATCATTATGCCACTTACTTTAACCCACTTTTTACTAACTCACTAATGTTAACTTCCTAAACTCTTTTTCAATTCTAACCAACCTAACCTTTCAAAACTTCTCTTTTGATTTTCTTTCACTTTCTTTTAACATTCTAACCATGGCATGATGTTAATTTCTCTATTTAACATGAATTCAATTACATTTTGGATTGTGATTTCTTCTTTTCGAACTTTTAACTCCTATTCAATCCTTAATGCACATTTACTTAGCTCATATTCATTACTCTCCTGCTCCTTTGCCACTATGTGCTTCTTTTGTTAATTGCCTCCTTGTTTTCCTGTTTTTATTATATCCTTGAATTCTATTTTTCAGGATGTCGGACTCCCACAGAAAAGGAAAAGGAAAGGCAACAACTGGCAAACGGAAAAGAGGAGAAGCCTCTATGTCTATCATAGATCTCATGCATGATGCCTCCTTGCGGGAGAAAAATTTTACCCCATAGGAGAAGGCCGACCAGCTAATCCCTGCTACTGATCCAGTAAAGTTTGCAAACCGATACTGTGAGCTGAGGTATCCGGTGTTTGCAACCTCCAGGAACCTATACCTGGAGAGGACTCTGAAGATCCCAGAAGAACTCCAGTAATACACCTCTGAGAAAATCAAACAAAGAGGCTAGTTCTTCCTGGAAAGACCCCTGACTGAGGTCAATGCATCATGGGTAAGGGAATTCTACTGCAATTACTTCAAAATCTCCCTAGATGTAGTGAACTTTAGAGGAAAGCAGATTCTGGTCACTGAAGAGGCCATTGAAGATGTTCTGAAACTTCTGTCTAAAACTGATCAGCTGGATGGTTACCAGAAAGCTGAAGAGGATATGCGCTTCATGTAATTCGATTGGGATGCAGTAAAGGCCAGGATAGCCCTTGACCCGACCGTTCCTTGGATTATGGGTCAGAACACCACCATGCCAAAGGGAATCAAGCGGATTTACTTGAATGATGAGGCTCGGCTATGGCATCAGATACTTAGCAACTTCATTATGCCGAGTACTCACGAGACTGAGATACTAGCCGCTATGATCAACATCCTTTGGTGTGTGATGGAGGGTAAGGACCTGTACCTGCCACGCTTTATCCGGTACTATATGGCCAGGGTCCACGTCCAAGGTACTCTTCCCTTTCCTTATCTGATTACGCAGCTAGGACGTCGAGCTAACGTGCCTTGGGAGGATGCTGATGAAAAGCCACCTGCTGCAGAATGCAAGAAGATTATCCCGCACAGCAGGAACTTTCTGGCTTTAGGCTACAGACCTCTTTTCCTCACTGCTCTTGATGCCACAGCCACACCATCTGCCGGCCCCTCTTCTTCCACAGCTACCCCAGCTACCCCTGCCACCACTACTGCACCTCCACCTGCCCCAGAGCCCATCTATCATCTAGTGCACCGCCTGTTTCGACAGCTTGACCAGATAGAGCGTCGCAACAAGCGACGCTATAAGCACCTGAAGCTGATGATACGATCCGGCGACATCTCCTCCGAGCCTGACACATCATCCGAGGCATCTGAGGAGGAGGCGGATGCACCCAAGGCTGCGATTCATCCATAGCAGAAGGCAGAGTAGGCAGGCACCCAGCAGGAAGTACACCAGCAGGAGACTCTGCCTCAGATTCAGGCTGTAGACCCTGAGATCCCTATTCAGACAGCCCCTCCTCTACATCAGCCAGATCCTCAGACCGCCACCACAGAGACTCCAGTTACCCATCCTTCCAGAGATGACACCCCTTCACACCCTGCTTGAGTGAGCATCGGGGACGATGCTACATTTTAAGTGTGGGGAGGTCGCCATCTCTGGCGTTCTTTTTTTTGGTGAACCACTACATACTCTTTTATTTCTTTTGCTACTTTTTTATATTTTTCTCTTTATTTTTATTTTTATTTTCTCAGTACTTATATATATTGCTATTTTTATGTATTTATTTTATGTTGCATTTTTAGTTCATATTTTAGCCATTTAGGTTTAGTAGCAATTCTAGCTTATTAAGTTATAGAAATTGTGGATTAATTAGTATAGTTTACCCTTTTTAGCATAAGATAGCTTAGTTTAAATTGAAAAATACAAAAAGGAAGTAAACTAGGAACTTGAACATAATAGAAATAATCCACACAACTTGTATATATAGCATTACATGTTAGTTAGTTAACAACATTTCATCAAGGAGAAACACTAGAACTTTAAAGCCATTCAATATAAGTTTTACATTGAGAATAATGGGAATTTTTAACTAAACCTGCATGACATACATAAGTGATAAATGATTTTTGAGCTAGAGAACACACAGCCTGTGAGTTTTGAGCTTAATTGTATGGTTACATTCAAACCCTAATATTTCATTCCTGTGCGTTCCGCCCTTCTTTTTTTTTTATTCTGGTGTTCTTTACTTTGTTTTAATCTATATGTCCAATTATAGAATAGAAATACATACCAAGAGAGTGATTGAGGCCATTATTTGATTTTAGCTCACTTATCCCAAAATAGCTTACCCTTTTACATCACCCTTGTTAGCCACCTTGAGCCTTTAAATCCCCTTTTATTCTATAAACTACATTACTAGCCTTAAGCAGAAAAACAAAAATGAAAATCCCAAGTTGAATCCTTGGTTAGCTTAAGATAGAAATTGTGTATGGTTTACATGTGGGATACCTATTGGGAACATGGATGATAAAAATAAAAGGGTAGAAAAGTTGAAAAGAATAAAATAATTCAAAATAAAAAGTTTTGGGAAGCATGCTTATGTAAAATCAAAATAATTGAATTACCATGTGCATTAAAAAAAAATTTTAATTTTCAGTATTTAAATAAAGGGGACACAAAAGAATTCCCCAAACGTGAAATAAAGCAATGCATATGGGATAAAAATAATAAACATTGAAACATGAGCATGTAACAATGTAACATCAAAAGTGGGAAAATATAGGAAATAGGTAAAGAAGCTTTGCTTTACAAAGTATGTATGTTAGGTGAGATCTTAGACTAATTAAGGATTCACTTATTAGCTCACTTAGCCTTATACATATACCCTTACCTTTACCTTGGCCCCATTACAACCTTAATTAAAGACCTCATGATTTTTGGTATGTCTATATTCTATAATTGTTGATTGGTTAGATGAAGAACAAAGTTATAGAAAGTAAGAATAAAAAGAAGAATAGAGTGATTAACCCAATAAACACTGAGTGGTTAGAGAGTAAACACAAAATCCAGTGAGGGTTCAATAGCTCATTAACATATATCTCTACTTGAATTATTAATTGTCTTGCAAGTTTATAAAATGCTTTTTTTCTCTCCCATCTCAACTGTAAAAGTGCTTTATCATTTTCTAAGGTTTGGCTATGTATGTATATATATGACTCCTTGAGAATGTGAATTAATTCAACTACATGTAAGCTTTATATACAAGTAAATAACAATTAAGAATTTCATGATGCATCATTCATCTAGGTAGTTGCATTTAGATTAGATTGCATTACATGACATTCCACTACTTTAACCTTACCTTACTCTTTATCTTGGACTTAGCATGAGGACATGCTATTGTTTAAGTGTGGGGAGGTTGATAAACCCATATTTTATGATATATTTTGTGCTTAATCTGAGTGATTTATTCAATCCTTCACCCACTTATTCATATTATTTGCATGGTTTTACTTTCCCTTTCTTATTATGTGATGTATGTGAAAAACATGTTTTCTATGCTTTAAAATTAATTATTTTAATTACCTTTAATTCCATTCGATGCCGTGATTAGTGTGTTGAGTAGCTTCAGATCTTCTAAGGCAGGAATGACTTAAAGGATGGAAAGGAAACATACAAAAATGGAGGGAAAGCATAAAACGGAGTTTTTGGAGAAACTGGCAGCCACGCGATTGCATGGGCGACGCGGACGCATGCCAAGCGCGAAGAAGCAGCGACGCGGCCGCATGACTGACGCGACCGCGCGCCTTAAGCAGAACATATATGATGCGGTCACATGACTGACGCGACCACATGACAAGAAAAACTCCAAATGACGCGACCGCGTGACCCATGCGGACGCGTGATAGAGGCCACGCACCAGAAATTGCAGAAAACGCTCCCAGCAAATTCTGAAGCCCTTTTTGGCCCAAATCCAAGTCCAGAAGGCATAGACCAGAGGTTATGAAGTGGGGGAAGGCATCCATTCAAGGAGAGTCTCCACTTTAGTTAGTTTTCATGATTTAGATTTAGTTTTGAAGGAGGTTATCTCCTCTCTCTTCTCTCTTAGGATTAGGATTTAGGATTTCTCTTAGTTTTAGGAGTGACTCTCGATCCCAGGTTCAATGTTCCTTTACTTTAAGCTTCCCTTTCACTTTTTATTTATTCCATTACTTTAGTTGGTTATTTGATGTTACAATTTAATTTATGAATTCTTCCATGTTACAGATTACTCTTTTGAATTAATGTTATTTGAGGTATTTTAGTTTAATATTGCTTTCTTTTATTTACATTATTGTTATTCCCATCTGAAGACATTTTTATTCTAGTAGATTTACTTTTCTCCTTTTGGCCCTGGTTAAGAAATCAGTAACTCAGGAGTTATCAAACTCAAACATGATTGATAATTGTTATCTTGTTAGTTAAATTGAACTTCAATAATCCCAATCTTTTCTTAGGAAATAAATAGGATTCGAAGATCAAACTAATTAATCCCTTGACCTTCCTTTATCTTAGTAAAGGTTAACAAAGTGGAATTAAGATTCAATTCTCATCATCATTGATAAGGGTAACTAGGATAGGACCTCCAATTTCTCATACCTTACCAAAAGTTTATTTACAGTCATTTATTTATTTTACTTGTCATTTAAATTACTTGTTCTTCATTTACTTTAATTGTTAATTAAATTATCCACTCCTCTTTCTCAAAACCCCAATTTACAATCTCCATAACCAATAATAAGAACATACTTCCCTGCAGTTCCTTGAGAAGACGACCCGAGGTTTGAATACTTCGGTTATCAATTTATTTAGGGGTTTGTTACTTGTGACAACCAAAACGTTTGTACGAAGGGATTTCTGTTGGTTTAGAATCTATATCTACAACGCGACTATTTTTTGTAAAATTCTTTAGTGGCGAAAATTCCAACGTCAAGTATGTGACACAAAAAGGAAATTGGTTGGAGTTTGGCAGACATAGTAGGCATTAACCCTCAAGTATGTGAGCACAGAATATTTTTAGAAGAGGGAGCTAGACCCGTTCGTCAACCCCAGAGAAGACTGAACCCCACTATCTTAGAGGTTATCAAGAAGGAAGTGACCAGACTACTAGAGGCAGATATCATCTATCCCATCTCAGATAGTGAATGGGTAAGCCTAGTACAAGTAGTGCCAAAGAAGTCTGGAGTCACTACAGTGAAGAATGAGCATTGAGAGCTCATAGCAACCAGAGTTCAGAACGCCTGGAGGGTCTGCATTGACTACAGACGCCTCAACTAAGCCACCCGTAAGGATCACTATCCTCTTCCATTCATTGATCAAATGCTGGATCACTTGTCAGGTAAATCACATTATTGTTTTCTAGATGGTTACACAGGTTATTTCCAGATTCATATAGCTCCTGAGGATCAGGAAAAGACCACTTTTACATGTCCTTTTGGGACTTATGCTTACAAGAGAATGTCCTTTGGCTTGTGCAATACACCAGCTACTTTTCAGAGGTGCATGATGAGTCTTTTCTCTGATCTTATTGAGGACTGCATGGAAGTTTTTATGGATGATTTTAGTGTTTATGGCGATTCCTTTAGCCTTTGCTTAGATGGATTATCTAGAGTTTTTATTTGAAAAATGTCACTTTATGGTTAAACAAGGGATTGTACTAGGACATGTTGTGTCTAATAGTAGCATTTTTGTAGATCCAGCAAAGGTGGATGTCATTTCTAGTTTACCTTACCCCTCTTCTGTGAGAGAAGTCCGTTCGTTCCTTGGCCATGCAGGTTTTTACAGGAGATTCATTAAGGACTTCAGTAAGGTAGCACTTCCCTTATCCAGGCTACTGCAGAAAGATATTGAGTTCGAGTTCAGTGAAGATTGCAAACAAGCGTTTGATAAGTTGAAAACCGCCCTGACTCAAGCTCCAATTGTGAGAGGACCAGACTGGAGCCAACCATTTGAAATAATGTGTGATGCTTCCAACCATGCCGTAGGAGCAGCACTGGCTCAGCGTGAAGGTAAGGATCCTTTTGTTATTGCTTACGCGTCTAAAACTTTAAATGCCGCTCAGTCGAATTACACTACTACTGAGAAAGAGCTTCTTGCTATTGTTTTTGCTCTGGATAAATTCCGAGCCTATTTACTTGGTACTAAAGTAGTAGTGTATTCAGACCACGCAGCTCTAAAGTATTTATTAGCTAAAAGGGAGTCCAAACCAAGGCTTATACATTGGATACGGCTATTACAAGAATTTTATTTGGAAATTAAGGACAGGAGTGGTAACCAGAATTTAGTGGCAGACCACTTGAGTTGCCTTGAACATATTACAGATGACTCTACTCCTATAGCTGATAATTTCCCATTTGATAACCTGCAAGCAGTATCTGAGACAGTCCCTTGGTATGCACCTGTAGCTAATTATCTAGTTAGCCGCACCTTCCCTCCGAACTTTTCTAAGCATCAAAGAGACAAGCTGAAAAGTGAGTCTAAATATTATATCTGGGATGACCTATATTTATGGAGATGTGGCGCTGACCAGGTAATTACACGGTGTGTGCCTCAATCAAAATTCCAGTCCATCTTAGAGGCCTGTCACTCATCTAAGAGTGGAGGACATTTTGGCCCTCAAAGAACTGCTAGAAAAATCTTAGACTGTGGATTCTGGTGGCCTACTCTTTTTAGAGACGCTGCTGAATTTTGTAGATCTTGTTTTCCATGCCAGAAATTTGGTAATATATCCAGGAAGGATGAGATGCCTCAACAAATTATGCTTTTCTGTGAAATTTTTGATGTTTGGGGCATTGACTTCATGGGTCCATTTCCGAATTCTTATGGTTATTTCTATATATTGTTAGCTGTGGATTACGTTTCCAAATGGGTGGAAGCAATTCCTACCCGCACTGATGATGCTAACAGTGTTGTTTCCTTTGTGAGAAATCATATTATTTGTCACTTTGGATCACCACGAGCAATCGTGAGCGATCAAGGCACCCATTTTTGTAACAGGAGACTAACAGGACTAATGAAGAAGCATGGGATAATTCATAAAGTTACAACAGCCTACCATCCTCAGACTAATGGGCAAGCCGAGGTTTTAAATAGAGAGATAAAGCGTATCTTGCAGAAGATAGTCAAAGCTCATAGAAGAGACTGGAGCACCAGGCTACAAGATGCACTCTGGGCATACAGAACAGCATACAAAACACCCATTGGGATGAGTCCTTTCCACTTAGTTTATGGAAAAGCTTGTCATATCCCTGTTGAAGTAGAGCACAAAGCCTTCTGGGCAGTAAAGGAGTGCAACATGGGAATTGAAAAAGCCGGAGCTGAGAGGAAGTTGCAACTGCAGGAACTGGAGAGCCTTCGCCTAGAAGCTTATGAAAACTCAAGACTATACAAGGAGAAGATGAAGGCTGTACATGATCAGCACATCAAGAGAAAAGAGTTCCAACCTGGGGACTTAGTCCTCCTTTATAAATCTCGACTGAGGCTCATGCCAGGCAAGTTGAGATCAAGATGGGAAGGTCCATACAGAGTAGAGAAGGCCGAACCGTACGGAGTTTATCACCTAAGCCATCCTTCAAGCTCTGAACTTATCAAAGTTAATGGACATCATTTAAAGCTGTACCATGGCGAGAAGCTGAAGAAAAATAAGGAGCTTGAGATCTTCCTCTTGGAAGATCCCCACATAGTCGAAGACTGAGCTAGTGGAGCGTCCAACTTACGGACGTTAAAGCAAAGTGCTAGGTGGGAGACAATCCACCATGGTATGATCGTTCTTTTCTTTATTTTTAGTTTTCTTATTCAATAACTCTTCTCTTCATTAGTACATTTCGTGAATCTGCATTTCCATACTTTTATTTTAATTAAAAAAAAATTTTCACGCGACGCGACCGCCTTATTGACGCGTCCGCGTTGTAGGTGTGGGAGAGAATAATAAATTAAACAGAGAGTCACGCAAGAGCGTGGCTGGAGGAGTGCCAATGGCACAAATTGTCCGACACGACCGCGTCGCCGATGCGACCGCGTCGCCGACGCGACCGCGTCATATGGGAATAATGGCCTCCCACGCGACCGCGTACCCCACGCGGCCGCGTGACCAGGATTTTGACGTCAAAGTGGTGCACACCCAAAAGTTGTGCTAGAGTGGTGCTGGACTGGCACTGGACGTGCAGTCCCTCTCATGCGATCGCGTGCTCCACGCGTCCGCGTCATATCCTTCTAAAAGCCCACTCACGCGATCGCATGTCCCACGCGATTGCGTCACCCAAAATTTGGCACTAATATGATTTTGAACAGAGAGTTGTGCGAGTGCGAGGCTACCCTCGCGCCATTAGCTTAAAACGGGTCACGCGACGACGTGACCGACGTGACCGCGTCAATCAGTTTCGATGGAAGTTGCGCGACCGCGTGCCCCGCGCGACCGCGTGCCCATGCGACCGCGTCGCTTGCACCGCACAGTTTTCCTAATTTGCCAATTATCATACCTTTTTCTCCCCAAATCCTATTTTCTCTTTTCCCTCCTTATTTCTTCTCCCTCCCTTCCTTCCTTCTTGCTTCTTTCTCACTTTTTCCTCTCTCTCACCCCCATTAACAAGGTTTTTCCTTTTTTTTTTCTCCTTCCCTCCTTACTTTTCTATTATTCTTCTTATTTTTATATGTTATCTTCTTTTCTTTTCTTTTTACTTTCATTACTCATATCTTCTTTTTCTTCCTTTATTTTTCCTTTTTACTTGGTGTTATAAATTTATTTGAGTCATTGTTTTTCATTATATGCTTGTGGATTGTTGTAAATTTGTTTGACAATTATATATTGCTTTTTAAGGGATTACTTGCATGTTCAAATTCTTATTTTCAAGAGCTTCTTCTACATGCATGCTATGTGTTTGTGAAAAAGCCCATATGGCATTATGAACTTCTTTACATTTTTCTACTCTAATATTCAATGCTTGCTTTTCACAAATTCCCTTTACTATTTTATTCATTGAATTTAATTGTCAATACAAATGTGATGGTTAGTTACGAGTGATAACATATTTTAATTGGACAGTGAATGCTTGATCTATGCTACTCATGCCTTTGCCTGCATGCCAATAAACCCCTTGCATTTATTTGTCCCTATATGTACTTGCTATATTTCCATTGATGACTTTTTCCATGTGGTCATAACCATGAGTTAACGTCATTCTTCTTTAATGTGCATTGATTATCACTTACACCACCCTCTTCCTTGCTCTACCCCTGTAAATTTAATTTACTTTCTCTTTCCTTTTTCAGGATGGCCACCAAGAAAGGAAAGGAGAAAGCTACCCCCAAACAACCAGCAAGAAGAGGTACAAAAAGAGCATTAGTGGCAGAACCCTCTTCAACTGCGGTAAAGCCCTCCACAAAGAAGATTAAGAGGATCATAAAGGTTGATGATAAAGAAAAAGCCTTCCCAGCAAAGGACACTGCACGATTCCCCAATCGCTACTGTGAGCAGATGTTCCCCATCCTGGCTGAAAGGAGTTACAAGAATGAATACATTCTTCTCCTTCCGCCCAATATTGCTACCTTTGTTGAGCCACAAATTGCCCGAAGACAATGGGGTTTCCTACAGAGACCGCCAAGGCAGGTCAATCTTTCTTGGGTAGTCGAGTTCTACTCCAACTTCCACCTGCCAACCCTGCAGTCTGTCTATTCCAGAAGAGGCCATTCAAAAAGTTCTAAGTCTTCCCCCTATTCCAGAAGGATTGGATGCCTTTCAAGAAGCCGCACTCAAGCGCCAGCTGTACCAATTTAACTGGGACGCCGTTCTCAGAGTCATCGCACTACCTGGCAGCCGATGGATCTACGGATACCATCGTACCCGCCCTAAGGAAATTTCGGCTTCAGCACTTACCTTGGAGGCTCGCGTATGGGCACAAATTATGTCCCATTACGTCTTTCTGAGCACTCACGAGTCCTCCTTCACTGCGGACATGGCCGTTTTACTATGGTGCATCCTTACAGACCAACCTCTAAATCTACCAAGACATATCCGGAATGCCATGGAACACGTACAAATCGCTGGCAACTTACCTTTTCCGGCCCTGGTCTCAGATCTTGTCTCAGCAGCCGGAGTCTCTTATAGAGCTGGGGACACCAAAGCCATGCTTCCACGGGATGATCAGTATATCCCCAACGAGAAGTACCTTAGACTTCCAGCAACCACTTTTAGCCAGCCTACTGAACCAGTTGAAGATATTCCTTCTTCAACACCACAGGCACCTACAACAGCCCAACTGCTCCATCAGATACTTGAAAAGTTGGATCAGCATGAACAGAAAGCTAAGATGAGAGAGCGCCGTAACAAGCGCCGATTCACATACCTCAAGGAGCTGATCATGGGAAAATTCAAGGACTCAGATACCCCAGACTCCACTTCCTTTACCAGCATAGGGAGCCACGATGGCCCCGACGATGGAGATACTGCTACCAACCCACCTTTATTCCTGACAGATGGCACCGAGGACGGTGCAAAGCTTTAAGTGTGGGGAGGTCGGTCAGTACCTGACTTCCGGAGGTAATTTCTCTTCCCTAGCACCAATAAATTAGGATATTTAGTTAGATTTTTCTTTTGTAGAATAGGATAAATTGCATAGTAATAGATTAGTTACATGCATGTTCTGCTTGATTAAAAAGACAATAAGTTTCTTCTAAGACCCTATCTTTGGAACAAAATTTCACTAATTTTAATTAAAACTTTTATGTTAAATTTGCTTGAAGTTGTATTTGGAACATGATTTTTGAGCTAAAGAACACACAACCTGTGAGATTTGAGCCTTTATGAATGGTTACATTATTTAACCATAATTATTTTATTCTTGTGTGTTTACTTCTCTATGATTGTAATCTATATTTTGTTTCATCCTATATGTCCAATGCTTATTATATTTATATGTTTGCATATGATTGAGGCCATTATTTGTTTAGCTTACTTATCCAAATTAAGCCTACCCTTTCAATTACCTTTGTTAGCCACTTTGAGCCTTTAAATCCCATTTGTTCTATATTTTACCACATTACTAGCCTTAAGCGGAAAAACAATTATATATCCCAAATTGAATCTTTGGTTAGCTTAAGATAGAATTGTGTGTGTTATTTAAGTATGGGAAATTGTGGAAGCAAAAGATAATAAGGGAATGTGTCATGATAATATACTGGGAATTTGGATACCTACTCATGAGAACCTGTAAGAATTAAAAATCTATGTGCATTGATAAGCTATGTTTATGTTTATGTTAAAAAAAATATTCAAAAAAATAAATAAGGAGACAAAATTACCCCAATGTTAAATTAAGAATTCAAGGGTCAATGCATGTATGATAAAATTAAAATAAAAGGTTGAAACATGAGTATGGAATGTGAAAGGAAATTTCTGGGTAGCTAGGTATGAATTTTAAAAGTTATATAGAATATATATAGGTTATGTTAAAGCTTGGGTTAATTAAAGATTCAATTTATAAGCTTACTTAACCATATATATATATATATATATATATATATATATATATATATATATATATCCTTACGCTCACCTTGGCCCCATTACAACCTTGAAAAGACCTCATGATGTTTGCATTGGTGTATTAAATGTTTTTGATTGGTTAGGAGAAGAACAAAAACTAGAAAGCATGATTAGAGAAGGATAGAGTAATTACCCTATACACTAGAGAGACTAGAGTGTACATACATCTTCAGTGAGGGTTCAACGCTTGAAATTTTATGTTCCCTGCTTTCATGAGTTGTCTTCTTGCATTTTTAGCTGTTCTTGTTGTATAAGAATTGGGTTAGTGGAATTTGATTTGTAATTGTTTTGAAGAGCTTATTTACTTTAGATCAAATGGACAAGAATTATATAGTTGCATTCGCATATATAGGCTGCATTGCATTGCATGGGTTTTACATGTTCTTACTCATTCATTTTATCTCCTTCAACTAAGCATGAGGACATGCTAATGTTTAAGTGTGGGGAGGTTGATAAACCACTATTTTATGGTTTATATTGTGTTTAATTATGTGGTTTTATTATGATCTTTACCCACTTATTCATTAAATAAGCATGCATTTATAATTCCTTCCTAAAGTTATTGGATGATTGAAAACTTGCTTCCTAGAGACTTTTAATTATGTATTTTATTTCTCCTTTATTCCATTCGATGCCGTGATCTGTGTGTTAAGTGTTTCAGGCTTTATAGGGCATGAATGAGTTAGAGATTGGAAAGGAAGCTTGCAAAAAAAAGGAAGGAACACAAGAAATTGAGGAGATGACCAGCGAGAAGCAACGCGGCCGCATGAATGACGCGACTGCGCAGAAGAGTGGAAATCGTAATGACGCGGCCGCGCGAATTGGAAACTGCACAAGTGACACAGAGGCGTGGACGACGCGCCCGCGTGGCAAAGGGAAAGGCCGAATGACGCGTACGCTTGACATGCACGATCTGCATAATCTGCAGAATCGCTGGGGGCAATTTTGGGCCTTATTTTGACCCAGTTTTCAGCCCAGAAAAGCAGACTAAAGGCAGAGAACATGCAGAAACCAAAAACAACATTCATTCCGCATAGTTTTAGTTTGGAGATCTAGTTTTCCTCTCCTCTAGGTTTTCTCTCTACACATTCATAGTTTTTAGGATTTGTTATTTTCATTGTTTTTGCATTGGGATATTGAGAAGAGTTATTGCCTCATCAAGACTTCAACATTCTAGTTCGTTCTCTTTACTTGTCTCTTACTCTTCCATGTTCCTTAATTTACTTAACTTTACTATTGGATTATTTTAGCATTTATTAATACAAGAATTACTTTTATTTTTAATTAATCTTTTGATCATTATTTATCATGTCTTTCTTTAATTCCCTTTCTTATGTTATGAATTTTACATTTACAATGAGCGAGTAGTTCCCTAACTTGATGGGGAGTTGATTGAAAGGAACCCTTGAGTTGGGATGCTCAAGAGAAAGATTGTAATTGGATTTATTGTTGGATTACTCTCTAGTCACTAACACCAATCCTCCCAAGAGCTGATTGGAACTTGTGGATAGAAACATCATTCCAACTTGTTTAACTTTCCCTTACCTAGTAAGGGATAACTAAACAGAATAACCCCCAATTATCAATTAATCTTGAGAGTACTGCAACAAGAATAGGGCTTCCAACTAATCTACTCCCAGTCAAGGCTTTTATTTAAATTACATTAATTCTCTAATTTAATTTCCTATCATTCAACTCAAATCTTTTTGAAAACCATCTGATTAATAAAATAGCACACTTTCCTGCAACTCGTTGGGAGACGACCTGGGATTCATACTCCCAGTATTTTAATTTTAATTTCTGTGACACCCTTTTTTAAATTGATAAGCGGATTTTTGGTTGGTTGAGGACTATACTCGCAACGTATATCTTATAACAATTCTTAACTCGCCAATTTCCGCCAACATCAATTTTTGGCACCGTTGCCGGGGAGTTGCAATAGAGTGCTAAAGTTATTGATTGGATTTTATTTATTTGCATTTTATTTTATTTTACTACTATGAGCTGCTTGTTTCTTTCGTTGGATGACGTGTTCGCTTCCTGACCCAAGCTTGCTAGTATTCGATCCTGAGATTGAAAGAACTATTTCACGAATAAGACAAGCTCGGCGTCGGTTAGTCCTCTCTGAGGACGGATCTGAAACATCACTTGAGAAAGAAACCAGCCCCCGTTCTACTGATTTGGTTATTTTACGTGCAGGTAACATGGCAGCAACTAGGAGAGTTACTATCCAGGAGGCTGGAGCCCCTGATTTTACAATGCAACCATTTCAAGTGCATCACCCAGCGGTGGCTACAGACTTTGAAATAAAGACCGCACTGCTCAATTTGATGCCCAAGTTTCATGGCTTACCTGCTCAAGAGCCTATCAAGCACCTGAGAGATTTTTAAGCAGCCTGTTCTACTGTCAGGCATGATGGTGCAGATGAAACTTCAATTTTGCTGAAAGCTTTCCCGTTTTCTCTTGAGGGGAAGGCAAGAGAGTGGTACTACACTCAACCAGCAGCAATTGTATCCAACTGGGATACACTGAGAAGAGAATTCTTGGAAAAGTTCTTTCCAGCAGAAGTTACTGATAAACTGAGGAAAGATATTTCCATGATTGTTCAGGATGATTCTGAAACTCTCTATGAGTACTGGGAGCGCTTCAATAATCCTGAAAGAAGAGAAAAAGGGAAGAAAAGTAACCCAGAAACAAAGATAGAAAGCAAATAGAATATGGGTGAGTTGATGCCACATAATGAGGGTCTCAATTACATGGTAGCTACAACATGCAAGTGAGAAAATAATTTAAGAAAATGGCATATCAATAGTGCAGAAATTGCAATCATGGGGAGAGAGAGTGGGTAATGAAAGACAATATCAATTCATGTCAATGCAAAAGGAATACAAGTATCATAAAGGATTAGCATTGACAGATAAATAATATCACCCCACAATGTAAAACAAGTCAGGAAGCACCAAAATAATGCAAGAAAAGATGCAATAGTTGAATAAGAATAATTAACACCAATGGTAAAATAATAAACTTAGAAAAGAAAATAAAACATGCACAAGATTAAAATCCAATGAATGAAAGTATGCAAATAAATTAAGTAAAATAGAATAAAAGAGAATAAGGATGAGAAGTTAAAGAAATGAAGAAGAAGAAAGGAAGAAAAGAGGAGGAAAGAAGGAGAAAGGAGAGGAGAAAGAAGAAAGGAATGAAAAACAGGACGCGACGCATGCGCATGTGATAAACCCCTATTTTATGATGCATCTTGTACTGAAATTAAGTGTTTTTATCAAGTCTTCACCCACTTATTCATATAAATTGCATGGTTTTACCATTCTTTCCTCATTTTATGAGATTTATGAAAACATGTTTCCTATGCTTTATTAATATTAAAATTAATTATCCCTTATTACCATTCGATGCCGTGATTTGTGTGTTAAGTATTTTCAGGTTTCATAGGGCAGGAATGGCTTAGAGGACAGAAAAGAAACATACAAAAATGGAAGGAAAGCATAAAAATGGAGTTTTGAAGAGAAGGCAGCGACGCAAACGCATGGATGACGCGGACGCGTGACTTGAGCAGAACGCATATGACGCGGCTGCGTGCTGATGCACGGAAAACTTGTCTCTCAACAAATTCCCCTTCGGCAAGTATACCGAATTGTCGTCAAGTAAAACTCACAATAGAGTGAGGTCGAATCCCACAGAGATTAACGGATTAAGCAATCAATGGTTGATTAATTATCCTAGTTAGACGAATCAGATTGGAGTGATAAGCAATAAGGAATTGTAAATTGACAGAAAAGTAAAGAAAGCAATAAAGTGCAGAAAAGTAAAATGACAAGAAAAGTAAATGTAAGAACTAAAAATAAAATGAACATTGGGATCAAGAGATATTGCAATCCTCCGGATCAAGTTCATTTTCATCTCTTCCTCAATCAATGCATTCATTGATCTCCTTGGCAATCTTAATTGATTGAATTACAATTTCTTGCAATTCAATCTCTCAAATCTTGATCAATAGCCAATTTCTTGGTCAATTGCTCATGAGAAGAGATGAAGTGTGATCACTGATCATACCACATGCATTTCCCAAACCAGGTATTGAGAGGATTATAGTCACATATCCATCCAAACCCAATTTGGTCCAGCATGAGAAAGCATTTCTAGCTTGATCTCTTCATTCCTCTTTCAAGGTTCAAAAGAGATCCAAGTCTGAATAGCTCCTTTTCCAAGATAACTATCCAATTGGATGAAGATTGAAAGCTTTCAAGTAAAATCAAGAGAAAAGAAAGAAGAAGAAGAATAAGAACTACACTTAATCCATTGAATCACAATAGAGCTCTCTAACCCAATGTAAAGAGTTAGTTGATCATTGCTCTACAAAAATAGAAAAGAAAGAAAGAACAGAAAAGTAAAGATGAAGATTGAAACTGAAAATTCAACATTCATAAATGAAAAGTACGAAGAAAGAAAAGGAAAAGTGTGTGACGGAAGGGAGTTCGAAGACCCCTCTTCCATCCCCCAATTCCCTAATTTTCAGCCTCGTCTAGCCTAAGATGTTTTCATTTAAAAGACAAAGGCCTTTATATAGGCTCTCCTAAATTACAAAATGAAATGAAAAGCAAATTACAATTAAATGAAAATTCCTATTCTAGATGCTTCTTGTGGCCTTGATTGGTTGACAATTGTGGGCCTACTTGGTTGAGCTTGGAAGTGGACTTGAGAGGGAAGTGAGTTAAGTTGAGGTCCAGGTACTAAAGTTAGTTCTAAAGTTAGCCACACTAACGCTACAAGTGTGGCGTTAGTGCTGAAGTTATTGTGGCTAACGTTGCACTTGCTGCCCAGTTGGTGTTTTTGGGGCTTAAAAGATGCCTCTTGTTTGTGCTCAAATTTCATGCCCACTATAGAGTATTATATATCGTTGGAAAGCTCTGAATGTCAGCTTTCTAACGCAACTGGAATCACCTCAATTGGACTTCTGTAGCTCAAGTTATGCTCCTTTGAAGTGGACATGGTCGCTGGCATATATGCCAACGTTACTGGAAATGTTGATTGCCAATAATGCTAGCGATTTCCCATCTCTTAAGGTCAAACTTAGCGTCCACCCCATACTATTATATATTGTTGGAAAGCCCTGGATGTCTACTTTCCAATGCTTTTGAAAGCGCATCATTTGAAACTCTACAACTCGAGTTATACTACTTGGAAGGTGAAGAGGTCAGTTGGCCTAAATACAGGCTGATACCATGTTCATTATTACACTTTCGGGGCAGGTTTTCTTCCTCAAATTTAGTGTCAACCATGTAGTGCTATATATTCTTGGAAAGTTCTAGAATCCTACTTTCCAATGCCACTGGAATCACCTCATTTGGAGTTTTGTGGCTCAAGTTATGCGTGTTTGAAGAAGGCATGGTCAGGCTGTCAGGTGCCACGTTAACTTCCACGTTAACTAAGTTAACGTGGGAGTTAACATGGCTCATGGTGGCATGTGTGGCTCCTTCCAACGTTAGTGACAATGTTGGGTGTCACTAACGTTGGCGATCACCTTCTTTCTTCACGTTAGCTTCCACGTTAACTAGGTTAACGTGGGAATCAACGTTTCTCATTGGGGGCTTGTGTTCTTCCAACGTTAGTGACAATGTTGGGTGTCACTAACGTTGTCGACCACTTTGTTCCTTCACGTTAGCTTCCACGTTAACTAGGTTAACGTGGGAGTTAACGTGGCTTAATGTGCTTTGGCCAACGTTAGTGACAATGTTGAGTGTCACTAACGTTGGCTTCCCCCCTTCCTTCTTAACGTTAGAGGCCACGTTAACTAGGTTAACGTGGACTCTAACGTGGCCACTCATGAGCTTGGTCCAACGTTAGTGATAATGTTAAGTGTCACTAACGTTGGCTCCATTTCCTTTCTTCAAAGTTAATGCCACTAACTTTTCTCACTAACGTTGTGGCTTTCCTTCCTTCCACGTTAGTGCCCACGTTAGTGTAACTAACGTAGCCACTAACGTGGCTCTTCTCTTCTTCTTTTGGCCTGAAATCAATCAAACAAAGTGCATCAAAGTCTTGCTCTTAATCATGGATCATGCATCATCCAATTTATCATATAATTCATGCAAAATCTTGATGAAATCATATAGAATGCACAATGTATGCTTGAATCAAGATGTAAGTGAATATCCACCCAAAACTAGCTTATTTCCTAAGAAAATGCATGAAACTACCTTAAAAACAGTAAAGAAAAGGTCAGTGAAACTGGCCAAAATGCCCTGGCATCACAACACCAAACTTAAAGCTTGCTTGTCCCTAAGCAAGTACTAGAACAAGAGAATGATGAATGGAATGCCAAGAGAAATGAGTCATTCTTGTGGAAGTCATGTTCCTGGTTTTAGGGTGGTTTCATGCATAGCAACTTAGGTTCATTCCTGGCTTTCAGACCTTTATCATGTCCTAGAATACTCACTGTGATTGCATCCCATGAGACTTTTATTCATTGATCCTTTTGTTGTCATTTCAGGGCTTATTTTTGTTCTTAAGCTAAGTGCTCTGTAAGGGGGCAACTCTTTAAAATAAGCTTTCAGCCAACGCTCCCGAACCAATTGGTTCAAGGTGCTAGGTGTTGAAGCACCCCTAAGGACTTACTTGCTCAAGTCTCTCCCCCATAAATACACACCACAGGCACATAGTTTATTTATTTTCTTTTCTTGAGACCTTGGTGTCCAGCACCTCTTTGGGTTACTAAATGCTCTGTAGTGAGGGTTACTCTTGATAGTGGACTTTCAGCTGATAATCCCGAGTTAGTTAACCCAAGTTACCAAGTGATAAGGCACCCCTAAGAGCTTATTCATCCAAGTAGATCCCTCACACAGGAGCACCACAGACACATGCCTCAAGATAAAAACCATTGGTGCCTAGCCTTATTGCATACTCTTTTTCTTTTATTTTTCAACCTTTATTGTTCTTTCCTTTTTTATTATTAGGATCTTCTTATTTAGCTAGTCTCATGGGGTGTTTCTCAAGCACAGTATTCATGACAGATAGTTGTCCTCCCACCTTCTGGTTGAACCAACTTAGCTAACTTATGACACACGATAAAGTCATGAACTTACTCCATAGTATGAATTCTACTTTGGTCTTTAAAAACACTCATTCTCTTTTCATTTGATTCAAAGGGACAAGTATACTAGTAAACAAAGTAAGGATGCAGTAATGACATTCAGACTAGAAAACACAGCCTTAATCAATAAAAAGTTTAAAAGACAGAATTGACATGCTTATTCACAAGGAGAAAGCACACATACATACAAAGAACATAGAAGACAATCATGCAAATTAAAGTGCTGGAAATAAGTAAGAGGAGAAAGGAACTTTACCACCTTGTATTTTATCTTCCTTGTTGTTGCCCTTTTCCTCCTATTCTTCCCCTTCCCACACCAGACATAGAATGATTGCTTATACTCAAGCAACAATTAAAACAGTGGTGACGGGGTTTATGATAGATCATGAATGTCTTAAAATAAAGTGTGAGTATGCATGTGTTTCAGCAAGCAAGATTATGGATCACAACAAAAGCACAAGAAGTAAAACAGAGACAATGTGATTGCATTAATAAGTGGTGTTGGCATGGTACTTTGCTTGAAAGTTAAGTGGCAACACCAAACTTAGTGTTCCACTGTCAATTTAGACTGTTGCAAGTATCCAGTGAAGATTGGAAATTAAATTGTTGCATGGCAACACCAAACTTAGAGTGCAATCATATGCCAAATTATTGAAAGTAAACTAAGCAAAGCAAGAAAATGTTACCTACGGTTGGGTTGCCTCCCAACAAGCGCTCTTTTAATGTCATTAGCTTGACAAGTTGTTCACGACTTTCTTCCTCTTCTTCTAGTTTGTTAAGAGGAATGACCTCAAGAGGAAAGAGGAGCCAGCTAATGCCCCTTGTTTTGAGTGCCTCTCCCCAGCAAGCCTTCTTCTGTTGTTAGCTTGAGTAAACTTGCTTGTTGGGGTAGGGGTGGGATGGCTTGTGGTTGACCTTTTCTTCTTCATGAATATTGTCCTTCTTTTCTTGGTCACCATCCTTTTGTTAGTGTTCATGTTGATTGCCTTTACCACCTTGATTTCAGGACTTGGGTATTGTATGATGGTCGGAGCATCTTCTTCATCAAGAACTTCTTGAATTGGTGGTTCAATGAACTCACCCTCTATGCAACTCTCTGTTTCATTGGAGTGTGGGCTCCCTTGATTGACTTCCTCCCTTTTTCTTGACCTTTGAATGAACTCCTCTGTTTTTGGAGAGAGTGAAGTGGTCTCTCTTTGTGCTCTCAGCTCTTCAATGAATTGTTCTTCAGAATAGAGTTGTGTATTCTATCTCAATTTTTCTTCATGGTCCCTTCTTGCTATTTTCTCCTCTTCATTTGTCTTTATTAATTTTTCAAGGAGGAGCTCTATCCTAACGAGTCTCTCTTCTTCTCTACTTCTTTTGAGCCCTTCCATGAAGAGTTCCATCCTAGCAAGTCTATCTAAAGGTGGTTGGGTAGGTTGTAATGGTTGGGCGGGGTTGGTTTGTGAATGGAATTGGTTGTTTTGTGGTTGTGTTCTGAAAGTGGTGTGACTCTTGTGGGTAGTGGATTGAGTTTTGTGGATGGTGAAATGAATTGTATGGATTTTGGATAGACTTTTGTGCTGAGGCATACTCAAATGATGAAAGATTTAGGCATGTGAAACTTGGAGGTGAGGTTGTATAATTGAGAAGTGATGGCTCTTGATGAATGGGGTATGAATGAGTGAAATCTCTTTGACTTTGATCTTGCCAGCCACAACTTGAGTAGTGATCAAAGTCATCAAAATATGGACCATTTTGTGACCCTGGGAAGCACCCCATTTTATGTTCTTGATACTCCCACCCACCATGAGCATAGTAAAGTGAATCATTCTGTGGTGGTGGAGAGTTTCCCATGAAATTTGATAGACTAGAATATGATGGATGCTCCTTTCTTTCCTACAGAAAGCTCTGTCTCAAACAATAATCACCAAAAGAAATTGGAATCTCCATTGTCACAGATGAGGAAATTCCCAGTGAGGCAATATCACAAACAGTTGGTTAGCAAAAGAAAATAAAGAAACAAAAGAAAACAAAGACAAAAGAAAAGTGTCTAATCTAGTAAATCAATCAACCGGTAGTTTGTTAATCACGATTAATCCCCGACAACGGCGCCATAAACTTGATGCACAGAAAACTTGTCTCTCAACAAATTCCCCTTCGGCAAGTATACCGAATTGTCGTCAAGTAAAACTCACAATAGAGTGAGGTCGAATCCCACAGAGATTAACGGATTAAGCAATCAATGGTTGATTAATTATCCTAGTTAGACGAATCAGATTGGAGTGATAAGCAACAAGGAATTGTAAATTGACAGAAAAGTAAAGAAAGCAATAAAGTGCAGAAAAGTAAAATGACAAGAAAAGTAAATGTAAGAACTAAAAATAAAATGAACATTGGGATCAAGAGATATTGCAATCCTCCGGATCAAGTTCATTTTCATCTCTTCCTCAATCAATGCATTCATTGATCTCCTTGGCAATCTTAATTGATCAAGAGATGAAGTGTGGTCACTGATTATAACACATGCATTTCCCAAACCAGGTATTGAGAGGATTATAGTCACATATCCATCCAAACCCAATTTGGTCCATCATGAGAAAGTATTTCTAGCTTGATCTCTTCATTCCTCTTTCAAGGTTCAAAAGAGATCCAAGTCTGAATAGCTCCTTTTCCAAGATAACTATCCATTTGGATGAAGATCGAAAGCTTTCAAGTAAAATCAAGAGAAAAGAAAGAAGAAGAAGAATAAGAACTACACTTAATCCATTGAATCACAATAGAGATCTCTAACCCAATGTAAAAAGTTAGTTGATCATTGCTCTATAAAAATAGAAAAGAAAGAAAGAACAGAAAAGTAAAGATGAAGATTGAAACTGAAAATTCAATATTCATAAATGAAAAGTACAAAGAAAGAAAAGGAAAAGTGTGTGACGGAAGGGAGTCCGAAGACCCCTCTTCCATCCCCCAATTCCCCAATTTCTAGCCTCGTCTAGCCTAAGATGTTTTCATTTAAAAGACTAAGGCCTTTATATAGGCTCTCCTAAATTACAAAATGAAATGAAAAGCAAATTACAATTAAATGAAAATTCCTATTCTAGATGCTTCTTGTGGCCTTGATTGGTTGACAATTGTGGGCCTGCTTGGTTGAGCTTGGAAGTGGACTTGAGAGGAAAGTGAGTTAAGTTGAGGTCCAGGTGCTAAAGTTAGTTCTAAAGTTAGCCACACTAACGCTACAAGTGTGGCGTTAGTGCTGAAGTTATTGTGGCTAACGTTGCACTTGCTGCCCAGTTGGTGTTTTTGGGGCTTAAAAGATGCCTCTTGTTTGTGCTCAAATTTCATGCCCACTATAGAGTATTATATATCATTGGAAAGCTCTGAATGTCAGCTTTCTAACGCAACTGGAATCACCTCAATTGGACCTCTGTAGCTCAAGTTATGCTCCTTTAAAGTGGACATGATCGCTGGCATATATGCCAACGTTACTGGAAATGTTGATTGCCAATAATGCTAGCGATTTCCCGTTTCTGAAGGTCAAACTTAGTGTCCACCCCATACTATTATATATTGTTGGAAAGCCCTGGATGTCTACTTTTGAATTCTTTTGGAAGTGCATCATTTGGAACTCTACAACTCGAGTTATACTTCTTGGAAGGTGAAGAGGTCAGTTGGCCTAAATACAGGCTGATACCATGTTCATTATTGCACCTTCGGGGCAGGTTTTCTTCCTCAAATTTAGTGTCAACCATGTAGTACTATATATGCTTGGAAAGCTCTGGAATCCTACTTTCCAATGCCACTAGAATCACCTCATTTGGAGTTTTGTGGCTCAAGTTATGCGTGTTTGAAGAAGGCATGGTCAGGCTGTCAGGTGCCACGTTAACTTCCACGTTAACTAAGTTAACGTGGGAGTTAACGTGGCTCATGGTGGCATGTGTGGCTCCTTCCAACGTTAGTGACAATGTTGGGTGTCACTAACGTTGGCGATCACCTTCTTTCTTCACGTTAGCTTCCACGTTAACTAGGTTAACGTGGGAGTCAACGTTTCTCATTGGGGGCTTGTGTTTTTCCAACGTTAGTGACAATGTTGGGTGTCACTAACGTTGTCGACCACTTTGTTCCTTCACGTTAGCTTCCACGTTAACTAGGTTAACGTGGGAGTTAACGTGGCTTAATGTGCTTTGGCCAACGTTAGTGACAATGTTGAGTGTCACTAACGTTGGCTTCCCCCCTTCCTTCTTAACGTTAGAGGCCACGTTAACTAGGTTAACGTGGACTCTAACGTGGCCACTCATGAGCTTGGTCCAACGTTAGTGATAATGTTAAGTGTTACTAACGTTGGCTCCATTTCCTTTCTTCAAAGTTAATGCCACTAACTTTTCTCACTAACATTGTGGCTTTCCTTCCTTCCACGTTAGTGCCCACGTTAGTGTAACTAACGTAGCCACTAACGTGGCTCTTCTCTTCTTCTTTTGGCCTGAAATCAATCAAACAAAGTGCATCAAAGTCTTGCTCTTAATCATGGATCATGCATCATCCAATTTATCATATAATTCATGCAAAATCTTGATGAAATCATGTAGAATGCATAATGTATGCTTGAATCAAGATGTAAGTGAATATCCACCCAAAACTAGCTTATTTCCTAAGAAAATTTATGAAACTACCTTAAAAACAGTAAAGAAAAGGTCAGTGAAACTGGCCAAAATGCCCTGGCATCACGTGCCTGGCGCAAAACACAATCGACGCGAACGCATGGACGACGTGGACGTGTGACTTGAGCAGAACGCATATGACGTGTATTTTGCATTACTTGGCTACAACCAAATCAATTTATGAATGAACGGGCTAGCATTCTCATTCTTTATGCTTCCCTAAGTTTCCATTTGCTTATTGATGATTTCATTCTCATTTTACACCTCCTTCATCTATATGAATTATCATCAATAACTTGCAATCCTTGCTTGAATATGAGTTGCTTATTCTTCAAGTTTGTGCAATTCTTGTTAACTAAGAAACCATTCTCATGCCACTTACTTTAACTCCTCCTTTTTCACTCCAAACCATTTTAACTTTCAAACTTCTCTTTTCGATTTTTAACTAACTACTTTAACTTTCTAACTCAAGGCATGATTACTGTTTTTCCTAATTAAATTCCACTTATAATATATTTTAGATTGTAATTTTTTCATCTCAGATTTTTCACTCACAAACAGTCGAAAATATACATATATTTCACTCATTTCATAATTCTATTGCTCGTTTGCCTTTATGCTTACATTGATAAATCCTATTTGCCTACTTGTTTTCCTGCTTTAGTCTTCAATTATATCCTGCTATTTCTGCTTTTCAGGATGTCTGATCTCGTGAGGAAAGGAAAAGGCAAGGCAACCACTAGCAAATAAAAACGAGGAGAATCCTCTAGCACTATTTTGGATATCCTCCATGATGACTCCTGGCGGAAAAAGCACTTTACCCCGCAGGAGAAGGCTGATCAGCTCCTCATCGCCACAGATCTAGTTAAATTTGCAAACAGATACTGTGAGCTTAAGTATCCAGTGTTTGCCATTTCCAAAAGAACTACAGCAATACACCTCTGAACAGATAAAACAGAGAGGCTGGTTCTTCTTGGAACGAAACTTGATAGAGGTCAATGCATCCTGAGTCAGAGAATTTTACTATAACTATTTCAAGACTTCCCTGGATGCAGTGTACCTCAGAGGGAAACAGATTTTAGTCACTGAGGAAGCTATTGAGGACATCCTCCACCTTCAGCCTAAGTCAGATCAGCCTGACGGTTACCAAAAGGCTGAAGAGGATATGAGATTTATGAGATTTGACTGGGATGCTGTCAGGCAGAGAATAGCCCTTGATCCAACTGTCCCATGGGTCATGGGAAAGAATACAATGATGCCTAAAGGAATCAAGCTGATATATTTGAATGATGAGGCTCGGCTCTGGCACCAGATTCTGAGCAACTATGTGATGCCGAGCACTCATGAGACAGAGCTGCACGCTGCTATGATCACCCTCATCTGGTGTGTGATAGAGGGTAAGGACCTGTATCTTCCACGTTTCATCCGATATTATATGGCCAAGGCCCATGTCAGAGGCACTCTCCCTTTTCCTTATCTGATCACCCAGCTAGGCCGCCGAGCTTACGTGCCTTGGGAGCTGGCCGATGTGAAGCCGACTGTTGCAGATTGCAAGAAGATCATTCCTCACAGCAGGAAGTTTCTGGCATTTGGTTACAGGCCACCTTTCCTCCCTGATTCTGCTGAGGCAGCCACCTCTTCAGCTGCCCCTTCAGCATCCACAGCCCCATCCCCATCCACTGCACCTCTACCTGCTCCTGAGCCTGTTTATCATTTGGTGCATCGACTCTTTGCTCGCCTGGATCAGATGGAACGCCGCCACAAGCGGCACTATAAGCACCTTAAGTTGATGATCCGATCCGACAGCGACATCCCCTCCGAGCCTGACACCCCTTCTGATACATCTGAGGCGGAGGCAAGCGATCATGAGGAGGAGACACATGCCCAGCAGAGACACCAACAGCACATCCTTCCGGAGATGACACTTCTTCACACCCAGCTTGAGTGAGCATCGAGGACGATGCTATTATTTAAGTGTGGGGAGGTCGCCATCTCTGGCGAATCTTTTTGGTGAACCACTTTTCAAACTCTTTTTATCCTATCTTGTTATTTTTCTATATTTTTATTTTATTTTTATTTGTATCTTTCAGTACTTGCACATTGTTCTTTTACTGTATTTTTACTTTATTTTCGCATTTTGCACTTTAGTTTATATCTTAGATATTTAGCTTAGTTTGCAATTCTAAACTTATTAGTTATAGAATATGTGGATTAATCAGTATAGTTTTCCTTTTTAGCATATAATAGTTTGATTTAATTGAAAATAAAGGGAGTAAACTAGAGACTTTAACAGATTCAAAACATCCACACACCTTGTATATATATAGCATTACATGTTAGTTAATTTATACAACATTTTTCAAGGAACAACACTAAGATTTTAAGGGCCACCCTAAGATCCACATTGAGCATAATGGGAACTCTTGATTTCTACTTGCATGACATACATAACTGATATATGGTTTTCGAGCCAATGAACACACAACCTGTAAGTTTTTGAGCTTAATTGTATGGTTACATTGTCTAACCATAATTATTTCATTCTTGTGTGTTCGCCCTTCTTTTTATTTTGGTGACCTTTACTTTGTTTCAATCTATATGTCCAATATAGAATATAAATACATACCAATAGATGATTGAGGCCATTATTTAAATTGCACACTTATCCCAAATAAGCTTACCTTCTACATCACCCTTGCTAGCCCCCTTGACCCTTTTTAATCCCCTCTTATTCTATAACCACATCACTAGCCTTAAGTAGAAAAACAAATAAAAAAAATCCCAAGTTGAATCCTTGGTTAGCTTAAGATAGAAATTGTGGTGCACACTAAGTGTGGGGAAACATGGGAACATGGGTTGATAGGAAAAGATTAATTCAATAAAATAATAAGGATTTTGGAAGCATGCTCATGTGAAACCAAATTAATTAAATTACCATGTGCATTAAAAAAAACTTTTAAGTAATTAAATAAGGGGATACAAAAAAAATTTACCCCCAATGCAAAATAAAAGAATCAATGCACATGGGACAAAATTCAAAAGTAAATTTAATACATGAGCATGTAACACAAAAGTGGGAAAAGTTTGGGTAGCTAGGTAAAGCATTTTAAATTATATAAAATATGTATATGTTAGGTGAAATCTTAGACTAATCAAGGATTCACTTTGTTAGCTCACTTAGCCTTATACGTATACCCTTACCTTTACCTTGGCCCTATTACAACCTTGAAAAAGATCTCATGATTTTTGTATGCCTGTATTCAATATTTGTTGATTGGTTAGATGGAGAACAAAGTTTTGAAAAGCATGAATAGAAAAGAATAGAGTGATTAACCCCAAACACTGAGTGACTAGAGAGTAAACACAAATCCAGTTAGGGTTCAATAGCTCATTCCCATATATCCATATTTAAATTGATTAATTGTCTTGCAAGTTTATGAAATATTTTAACCCAACTCAATTGTGAACATGTTTTAATTTGGTTTGGCCTTACTTGTACATATATGATTCCTTGAAAATATGAAGCAAACTAACCACATGTATGCTTTATATATACATAGGTGGATGATAATTAGAATTGCATGATTCATTCAGGTAGTTACATTTAGAATAGATTGCATTGCATTGATGCCAGGGCATTTTGGCCAGTTTTACTAACCTTTTCTTTATGGTTTTAAGGTAGTTTCATGCATTTTCTTAAGAAATAAGCAAGTTTTGGGTAAATAATCACTTACGTCTTGATTCAAGCAAACATTGTGAATTTTACATGATTTCATGAGAATTATGCATGAATTGAATGACAAATTAGATGATGCATGTCTCATAACTTGGACTAGAACTTTGATGCACTTTATTGCTTGATTTCAGGACAAAGGAAGCAAGGAAGAACCACGTTAGCAGCCACGTTAGTCTAACTAACGTGACCTCTAACGTGGAAGGGGAGCTAGCTTGCAACGTTAATGAGAAAAGTAATCACCAATAACGTCCTCGAAGCCATCATAGCCCACGTTAATTGCCACGTTAACTACATTAACGTGGTAGTTAACGTGGAAGAAGAAAATGAAGCCAACATTAGTGACACTCACCTTTGTCACTAACGTTGGACCAAGCTCATATTGGCCACGTTAAGAGCCACGTTAACTCAGTTAACGTGGACTCTAACATGGGGAAACAAAAGAATGAACAACGTTAGTGACACTCACCTTTGTCACTAACGTTGAGCTAAGCCACTTTGAGCCACGTAAATTGCCACGTTAACTCAGTTAACGTGGACTCTAATGTGGAGGAAGCAAAGAATCGCCAACGTTAGTGACACTCACCTTTGTCACTAACGTTGGGATGAGCCACTATGAGCCACGTTAACTCCCACGTTAACTACATTAACGTGGAAGATAACGTGAGTAAAAGGGATGATGAGCTAACGTTAGTGACACTCACCTTTGTCACTAACGTTGGAGATGGCTAGCAATACCACGTTAGAAGCCACGTTAACCTAGTTAACATGAACTCTAACGTGGGAAGTAGGGGCATTTTGGAACGTTAGTGACAAAGGTAAGTCTCACTAACGTTCTCAAAGATGTGGCAAGCCTAAGTTAAAGGTCACGTTAGCCACACTAACATGAACTCTAACGTAGGGAGAAAGGAGGATTATCAACGTTATTGGAAAAAGTAAGTCCCAATAACGTGTGCGAAGGACCAAGAGGCAACGTTAGTGGTCACGTTGGTGCCACTAACGTTGAAGTTAACGTGGACAATTCTTGGGTTAGAAACGTTAGTGAAAAAGGTGATTGTCACTAACGTTCTCGAACCCACACTTTCACTTAACGTTAACGCCACTAACGTCCTAAGCTAGAATCCCTGCTTACTTCACACTTTCTCTCTGCAAGTAAAGCAAAGCCCACTGAAGAAGATAACTGCTTCAACTCAAGATCCAAAAGCCCATATCCAAGACTTGAAGAGCCAACTAGAAGATCAGAAGAATAGTATAAATAAGGAGAGCTTTGAACTAGAAGAGGAGCTTTTGGCATTATTAGAATTACTCTCTGTATTTTACTTTCTCTGCAACTTTTTGTTTAATTCTCAGAATGTACTCTCCATCTATGCTTTTCATTCCCAGAGCTATGAACAACTAAACCCCTTTCATTGGGTTAGGGAGCTCTGTTGTAATTTGATGGATCAATAATAGTTTTCATTATCCTTCTTCTCTCTTTTCTCTTGATTTTACTAGAAAGCTTTCAATCTTCATCCAATTGAGTAGTTATCTTGGAAAAGAAGCTATTCATACTTGGATCTCTTCTGAACCTTGGAAGAGGAATGAAGAGATCATGCTAGAATTGCTTTCTCATGTTGGACCAAATTGGGGTTTGGGCGGATATGATGACATATAATTCTCCCAATACTTTGACTTGAAAATACATGTGGTATAATCAGTGACCACACTTCATCTCTTCTCATGAGCAATTAGACCAAGGAATTGGCTATTGATCTGATTTGAGAGATTGAATTACCAAGGAATTGGAATTCAATCACTTAAGATTGCCAAGGAGATCAATGAATGCATTGATTGAGGAAGAGATGAAAATGAACTTGATCCGGAGAATGCAACATCTCCTAAGCCCAATGAACTCCCCATTTCTGATCTTACCCATTCTCTTTACTTTCTGCTATTTACTTTCATGCTAAACTCCACTTCCCCATTTAAGATTCTCCAATTTACCTTCCGTCATTTATTTTCTACAATTTACTTTCCTGCCATTTAATTTCCTGCAATTCTCAACCCAATTTCCGCTTAGCTCAACTAGAGCATTCTTCCAATTAAAGTTGCTTGACCAATCAATCCCTGTGGGATTCGACCTCACTCTATTGTGAGTTTTTACTTGACGACAATTCGGTATACTTGCCGAGGGAGATTTGTTAAAGGACAAGTTTCCGTGCATCATGCATGAAATTCTACCACTTTACCTTACTCTTTCTCTTGGATTTAGCATGAGGACATGCTATTGTCTAAGTGTGGGGAGGTTGATAAACCCCTATTTTATGATGTATCTTGTACTGAAATTAAGTGTTTTTATCAAGTCTTCACCCAATTATTCATATAAATTGTATGGTTTTACCATTCCTTCCTCATTTTATGAGATTTATGAAAACATGTTTCCTATGCTTTATTAATATTAAAATTAATTATCCCTTATTACCATTCGATGCCGTGATTTGTGTGTTAAGTATTTTCAGGTTTCATAGGGCAGGAATGGCTTAGAGGACAGAAAAGAAACATACAAAAATGGAAGGAAAGCATAAAAATGGAGTTTGAAGAGAAGGCAGCGACGCGAACACATGAACGACGCGGACACGTGACTTGAGCAGAACGCATACGACGCGGTCGCGTGCCTGGCGCAAAACACAATCGACGCGAACGCATGAATGACGCGGACGCGTAACTTGAGCAGAACGCATACGACGCGAACGCGTAACTGACGCGTACGCGTGACCAGAAAAAACTCCGGATGACGCGAACGCGTGACCCACGCGCACGCGTGACAGACGACACGTGCAGAAACTGCAGAAAATGCCCCCAGCGATTTCTGAAACCCTTTTTGGCCCAGATCCAAATCCAGAAACACATACTAGAGGCTATAAAGTGAGGGAATGCATCCATTCATAGGGAGATCTTCCATTATTCACTTTTCATAATTTGGATGTAGTTTTTAGAGAGAGAGGTTCTCTCCTCTCTCTTAGGATTTAGGATTAGGATTCCTCTTAAAGAATTTAGGACTATTCCTTCTCAATTTCCAGGTTTAATATTCTTTTTATTTATTTTCTCAAATTGGTTTATGAACTCTTATTGTTTAGATTGGTTTTATATTTAATATATTTTGAGGTATTTCAGATTTAACTTTATTTTGCTTTATTTATATGGATACTTTTAATTTAATTTAAGTATTTTCTTCCTTTTGACTTTGGTTAAGTAATTGGTAACACTTGAGTTGTCAAACTCAGCAGTGGTTGAAATTGGCAGATTACTAATTGATCTAGATCGCTCTAAAGCTAGTCTTCCCACAGAGATTGACTAGGACTTGAGGATCAAGCTAATTAGTCTACTTGACTTAACTAAGTGGGATTAAAACCCGATTATCGTCACATCTGATAAGGATAACTAGGATAGAAATTCCAAATTCTTATACCTTGCCAAGAGACTTTATTATTATTAATTTATTTTTCTTGTCATTTAAATTACTTGCTCTTTATTTCAAAAACCCCCAATTTACAAAACTCATGACCGATAATAAGAACACTTCCCTGCAATTCCTTGAGAAGACGACCCGAGGTTTAAATACTTCGGTTATAAAATTTTATTGGGTTTTGTTACTTGTGACAACCAAACTTTTGTAAGAAAGGAATTCTTGTCGGTCTAGAAGCTATACTTACAACGCGAATTTATTTGTGAAAATTCTAGATCGCGCGAGAGTTCTGCTCTTTCAGCGTGCATCACGCGTACGCATGAAAACTGAAATGGCCATGCGACGCGTAAGCGTTGCCTATGCGTACGCGTGGGTGCCCGAAGAAGAAAAGGAACGCGCGAGAGTCGGTCACGCATGCGCGTGACAACTCGCGTGATTCCAACACAGTGGCAGCCCAACTTTCTGTTCAATTTGCTCTTTACACCGATTTTCATGCCCACGCGTACACGTCGCTGACGCTTACGCGTGGGTTGAAAAATTTGCAGGGGACGCGTACGCGTGGGGTGGCTTGTGCGCCACGCACCCCTCCCGCGCGTCTCTATCACAACTCTCTGTTCATGTTATTAATATTGCGAACCTGCATGTGATGCGTGCGCGTCATCGACGCTTACGCGTCGATCGCAATTTTTTTTATTCCAAAATAAAAGTAAATATGCAGAACTGGAAATTAAGACTGACAGAAATAAATTAAAACTAATAAAAAAGGAGGATCATACCATGGTGGGTTGTCTCCCACCTAGCACTTTTAGTTATTGTCCTTAAGTTGGACATTTGGCAAGCTCCTTGTCATGGTGGCTTGTGCTTGAACTCATCTTGAAACTGCCACCAACGCTTGGACTTCCAATAAGCTCTATCAATACCAAGTAAATTCCTCAAGGTTTGATGGAGTTCTTCACAAGCTCTGAGCTCCCAAAATTGATCCTCATATATTCCCGGATCCCAAATCTTGTTTCTACACCCATCTTCAAGTTGATCATCATGATTCCATCCGGGCGGTTTAGCCTTGGAATTCTCATTTAAGTAGCCAAACATCCTCCTAGACCCAATCAATTGAGAATTATACCAAACTTTGCAATTAGGCCTTGAGCTTCCAACCATAACGAACCTAGGATGGTGTTGCAAACCATTAACTATCTCCCTTTTACTCTTAAAACCGCAGATAGCTCTAAGTTGTCCATCCGTTTCAGGTAGACCATATTCAAGTGGGAAGGTAGAGTTTAAGGATAAGAATATGACCCACTTGAATGTTGTGTTGGATGGTAATGGCTTGGGGGGAGGTTGGTGCACGAAATTGTGATCATCAACAATGGCGCCAAAGACTTGGAGCTCTCAAACGTGAATCATACTTTGTCACAATTCCGCACAACTAACCAGCAAGTGCACTGGGTCGTCCAAGTAATAAACCTTACGTGAGTAAGGGTCGATCCCACGGAGACTGTTGGCTTGAAGCAAGCTCTGGTCATCTTGTAAATCTCAGTCAGGCAGATTCAAATGGTTATGGAGAATTGATAATTAAAAGATGAATAAAACATAAACTAGGATAGAGATACTTATGTAATTCATTGGTAGACATTTCAGATAAGCGTATGAAGATGCTTTGTTCTTCCTAAACTTCTACTTTCCTATTGCCTTCTTACAATCATTCATACTCCTTTCCATGGCAAGCTTTATGTTGGGCATCACCGTTGTCAATGGCTACTTCCCATCCTCTCGGTGAAAATATTCCAAATGCACTGTCACCGCACGGCTAATCATCTGTCGGTTCTCGATCATGTTGGAATAGGATCCATTGATCCTTTTGCGTCTGTCACACGCCCAACAATAGCGAGTTTGATGCTCGTCACAGTCATCCCTTCCCAGATCCTACTCGGAATACCACAGACAAGGTTTAGACTTTTCGGATCTCAAGAATGACCGCCAATAATTCTAGCCTATACCACGAAGGTTCCAATCTTAGATTAGAAACCCAAGAGATACGCATTCAAGCCATTGCTAGTAGAACAGAGATGGTTGTCAGGCACATGTTCATAGGTGAGAATAATGATGAGTGTCACGGATCATCACATTCATCAAGTTGAAGAACGAATGAATATCTTAGAGAAGAAGCAGGCGTGAATTGAATAGAAGAACAATAGTAATTGTATTAATTCATGAAGAACAGCAGAGCTCCACACCTTAATCTATGGTGTGTAGAAACTCCACCATTGAGAATACATAAGAACAAAAGGTCCAGGCATGGCCGTGAGGCCAGCCCCCAAACGTGAAAAGGTCTATCAAAGTATCTGTAAAGTTATATGAAAATACAATAGCAAAAAGTCCTATTTATAGAAAACTAGTAGCCTTGGGTTACAGAAATAGGTAATTAATGCAGAAATCTTCTTTCGGGCCCACTTGGTGTGTGCTTGGGTTGAGCATTGAAGCTTTCATGTGTAGAGACTTTTCTTGGAGTTAAACGCTAGCTTTTGTGCCAGTTTAGGCGTTTAACTCCAGCTTTTATGCCAGTTCTGGCGTTTTAACACCAGAATTTTTATGCTGACTTGGAACGCCGGTTTGGGCCATCAAATCTTGGGCAAAGTATGAACTATTATATATTACGGGAAAGCCCAGGATGTCTACTTTCCAACGCAATTGAGAGTGTGCCAATTGGGTATCTGTAGCTCCAGAAAATCCACTTTGAGTGCAGGGAGGTCAGAATCCAACAACATCTGCAGTCCTTTTTCAGCCTCTGAATCAGATTTTTGCTCAGGTCCCTCAATTTCAGCCAGAAAATACCTGAAATCACAGAAAAACACACAAACTCAAAGTAAAGTCCAGAAATGTGATTTTTATTTAAAAACTAATAAAAATATAATAAAAACTAACTAAAATATACTAAAACATACTAAAAACAATGCTAAAAAGCGTATAAATTATCCGCTCATCACAACACCGAACTTAAATTGTTGCTTGTCTCCAAGCAACTAAAAATCAAAAAGGTAAAAAAGAAGAGAATATACAGTGAATTCTGAAAACATCTATGAAGATCAGTATTAATTAGATGAGCGGGGCTTTTAGCTTTTTGCTTCTGAACAGTTTTGGCATCTCACTTTATCCTTTGAAGTTTAGAATGATTGGCTTCTATAGGAACTCAAAATCCAGATAGTGTTATTGATTCTCCTAGTTAAGTATGTTGATTCTTGAACACAGCTACTTTATGAGTTTTGGCCGTGACCCTAAGCATTTTTTTTTCCAGTATTACCACCGGATACATAAATGCCACAGACACATAACTGGGTGAACCTTTTCAGATTGTGACTCAGCTTTGCTAGAGTCCCCAATTAGAAGTGTCCAGAACTCTTAAGCACACTCTTTTTTTTTGCTTTGGACCACGACTTTAACTGCTCAGTCTCAAGTTTTCACTTGACACCTTCACGCCACAAGCACATGGTTAGGGATAGCTTGGTTTAGCCGCTTAGGCCAGGATTTTATTCTTGTGGGCCCTCCTATCCACTGATGCTCAAAGCCTTGGATCCTTTTTATTTTACCCTTGCCTTTTGGTTTAAGGGGCTATTGGCTTTTTCTGCTTGCTTTTTCTCTTTTTTTTTCTTCTTTTTTTTCGCATATATATTTTTTTCTGCAAGCTTTTCACTGCTTTTTCTTGCTTCAAGAATCATTTTTATGATTTTTCAGATTATCAAATAACATTTCTCCTTTTCCATCATTCTTTCAAGAGCCAACAATTTTAACATTCATGAACAACAATTTCAAAAATATGCACTGTTCAAGCATTCATTCAGAAAAACAATAGTATTGCCACCACATCAAAATAATTAAACTGTTTTAAAATTTGAAATTCATGTACCTCTTTTTCTTTTTCAATTAAAAAAATTTTCCATTTAAGAAAGGTAATGGATTTATTTTCATAGCTTTAAGGCATAGACACTTAGACACTAGTGATCATGTAATAAAGACACACATAAATAGCATAATGTAAAAGAAAAACAGAAAATAAAGAACAAGAAAATTAAAGAACGGGTCCACCTTAGTGATGGCGGCTTGTTCTTCCTCTTAAAGATCTAATGGAGTGCTTGAGCTCCTCAATATCTCTTCATTGCCTTTGTTGCTCCTCTCTCATGGTTCTTTGGTCTTCTCTAATTTCATGGAGGAGGATGGAATGCTCTTGGTGCTCCACCCTTAGTTGTCCCATATTGGAACTTAATTCTCCTAGGGAGGTGTTAATTTGCTCCCAATAGTTTTGTGGAGGAAAATGCATCCCTTGAGGTATCTCAAGAATTTCATGATGAGGAATTTCCTCATGCTCTTGTCCATAAGTGGGATCTCTTGTTTGCTCCATCCTTTTCTTAGTGATGGGCTTGTCCTCATCAATGAGGATGTCTTCTTCTATGTCAATTCCAGCTGAATTGCAAAGGTGACAAATAAGATGAGGGAAGGCTAACCTTGCCAAAGTAGAGGACTTGTCCGCCACTTTGTAGAGTTCTTGGGATATAACCTCATGAACTTCTACTTCCTCTCTAATCATGATGCTATGAATCATGATAGCTCGGTCTATAGTAACTTCAGACCGGTTGCTAGTGGGAATGATTGAGCGTTAGATGAACTCCAACCATCCCCTAGCCACGGGCTTGAGGTCATGCCTTCTTAGTTGAATCGGCTTCCCTCTTGAATCTCTCTTCCATTGAGCGCCCTCTTCACAAATGTCTATGAGGACTTGGTCCAACCTTTGATCAAAGTTGACCCTTCTAGTGTAGGGATGTGCATCTCCTTGTATCATGGGCAAGTTGAATGTCAGCCTTACATTTTCCGGACTGAAATCTAAGTATTTCCTTCGGACCATTGTAAGGCAATTCTTAGGGTCCGGGTTCACACTTTGATCATGGTTCTTGGTGATCTATGTATTGCCATAGAACTCTTGAACCATTAAGATTCTGACTTGTTGAATGGGGTTGGTGAGAACTTCCCAACCTCTTCTTTGAATCTCATATTGGATCTTCGGATATTCACCCTTTTTGAGTTTGAAAGGGACCTCGGGGGTCACCTTCTTCATGGCCACAACTTCATAGAAGTGGTTTTGATGCACCTTTGAGATGAATCTCTCCATCTCTCATGACTTGGAGGTGGAAGCTTTTGCCTTCTCTTTCCTCTTTCTAGAGGTTTCTCTGGCCTTTGGTGCCATAAATGGTTATGGAAAAATAAAAAGCAATGCTTTTACCACACCAAACTTAGAAGATTTGTTCGTCCTCGAGCAAAAGAAGAAAGAAGAGAGTAGAAGAAGAAGAAATAGAGGAGATGGAGGTGGGTTAGTATTTTGGCCAAGGGGGAGAAGTAGTGTTTATGTTGTGTGAAAATGAAGGAGTGAAGATGGGTTTATATAGGGGTGGAGAGAGGGTTAGGGTTCGGCCATATAGGTTGGGTTTGGGAGGGAAAGTGGTTTGAATTTGAAAGGTGAGGTAGGTAGGGTTTTATGATGGATGGATGTGGATTGGTGAAGGGTTTATGGAGAATAGGGTAGGATTTGATAGGTGAGGGGTTTTTAGGAAAGAGTATTATGAAAAGGTGTGAAGAAGAGAGAGAGTGAGTTGAGGTTGGTAGGGATCCTGTGGGGTCCATAGATCTTGAGGTGTCAAGGATTTTTCATCCCTGCACCAAGTGGCGTACAAAACGCCCTTCTCTGCCAATCCTGGCGTTAAACGCCAGGTTGCTGCCCATTTCTGACGTTTAACGCCAGCTTCTTACCCTTTTCTGGCGTTAAACGCCCAGAATGGTGCCAGACTGGGCGTTTAACGCCCATTCTGCTACCCTTACTGGCGTTTAAACGCCAGTAAGTTTCTCCTCCAGGGTGTTCTGTTTTTAATACTATTTTTCATTCTGTTTTTGCTTTTTTAGTTGTTTTTGTGACTTCACATGATCATCAACCTACAGAAAACATAAAATAACAATAAAAAATAGAAATTTAACATAGATAAGTAAAAATTGGGTTGCCTCCCAACAAGCGCTTCTTTAATGTCAATAGCTTGACAGTGGGCTCTTATCGAGCCTCACAGATACTCAGAGCATGGCCTCCCAACACCAAACTTAGAGTTTGAATGTGGGGGCTCTGTTTGACTCTGCATTGAGAGAAGCTTTTCATGCTTCTTCTCCATGATTACAGAGGGAGATCCTTGAGCTTTAAACACAAGGGAGTCCTCATTCACTTGAAGGACCAATTCTCCTCTGTCAACATCAATCACAGCTTTTGCTATGTCTAGGAAGGGTCTGCCAAGGATGATGGATTCATCCATACACTTTCCAGTCTCTAAGATTATGAAATCAGTAGGAATGTAATGGTCTTCAACCTTTACCAAGACATCCTCTACAAGTCCATAAGCTTGTTTCCTTGAATTGTCTGCCATCTCTAATGAGATTCTTGCAGCTTGAACCTCAAAAATTCCTAGTTTCGCTATTACAGAGAGAGGCATGAGGTTTATGCTTGACCCTAGGTCACACAGAGCCTTTTTAAAGGTCATGGCGCCTATGGTACAAGGTATTGAGAACTTTCCAGGATCTTGTCTCTTCAGAGGTAATTTCTGCCTAGTCAAGTCATCCAGTTCTTTGGTGAGCAAGGGGGGTTCATCCTCCCAAGTCTCATTACCAAATAGCTTGGAATTTAGCTTCATGATTGCTCCATGGTACTTAGCAACTTGCTTTTTAGTAACATCTTCATCCTCTTCAGAGGAAGAATACTCATCAGAGCTCATGAATGGCAAAAGTAAATTCAATGGAATCTCAATGGTCTCTGTATGAGCCTCAGATTCCCATGGTTCCTCATCAGGGAACTCCATGGAGGCCAGTGGACGTCTATTGAGGTCTTCCTCAATGGAGATCACTGCCTCTTCCTCCTCTCCAGGTTCGGCCATGTGGGTTGTGGTGATAGCCTTGCACTCTCCTTTTAGATTCTCTTCTATATTACTTGGAAGAGTACTAGGAAGGAGTTCAGTAACTTTCTTACTCAGCTGACCCACTTGTGCCTCCAAATTTCTAATGGAGGACCTTGTTTCAGTCATAAAACTTTGAGTGGTTTTAATTAGATCAGAGACTATGGTTGCTAAGTCAGAGTGGCTCTTAGAATTCTCTGTCTGTTGCTGAGAAGATAATGGAAAAGGCTTACTATTGCTAAACCTATTTCTTCCACCATTATTGTTGTTGAAGCCTTGTTAAGGCCTCTGTTGATCCTTCCATGAGAGGTTTCTCCATGAAGGATTATAGTAGTTTCCATAGGGTTCTCCCATGTAATTCACCTCTTCCATTGCTGGGTTCTCAAGATCATAAGCTTCTTCTTCAGATGAAGCTTCTTTGGTACTGCCTGTCGCTGCTTGCATTCCAGACAGGCTTTGAGAAATCATACTGACTTGTTGAGTCAATATTTTGTTCTGAGCCAATATGGCATTCAGAGTATCAATCTCAAGAACTCATTTCTTCTGATTTGTCCCATTATTCACAGGATTCCTTTCAGAAGTGTACATGAATTGGTTATTCGCAACCATTTCAATGAGTTTTTGAGCTTCTGCAGGCGTCTTCTTCAGATGAAGAGATCCTCCAGCAGAGCTGTCCAATGACATCTTGGACAGTTCAGATAGACCATCATAGAAGATACCTATGATGCTCCATTCTGAAAACATGTCAGAAGGACACATTCTGATCAATTGCTTGTATCTTTCCTAAGCTTTATAGAGGGATTCACCTTCCTTATGTCTGAAGGTTTGGACTTCCACTCTAAGCTTGCTCAATTTTTGAGGTGGAAAGAACTTTGCCAAGAAGGCATTGACTAGCTTTTCCCAAGAGTTCAGGCTTTTTTTTAGGTTGTGAATCCAACCATGTTCTAGCTCTGTCTCTTACACAAAGGGAAAAAGCATAAGTCTATAGACCTCGGGATCAACCCCATTGGTCTTGACAATGTCACAGATTTGCAAGAATTCAGCTAAGAACTGATGAGGATCTTCCAATGGAAGTCCATGAAACTTGCAATTCTGTTGCATCAGAGATACTAATTGAGGCTTAAGCTCAAAGTTGTTTTCTCCAATGGCAGGGATTGAGATGCTTCTCCCATAAAAATCAGGAGTAGGTGCAGTAAAGTCACCAAGCACATTCCTTGCATTGTTGGCATTGTTGTTGTTTTCGGCTGCCATGTCTTCTTCTTGTTTGAAAAGCTCTGTTAGGTCCTCTATAGAGAGTTGTGCTTTAGCTTCTCTTAGCTTTCTCTTCAAGGTCCTTTCAGGTTCAGGATCAGCTTCAACAAGAATGCCCTTGTCCTTACTCCTACTCATATGAAAAGAGAGAAGAAGAAAATATGGAATCCTCTATGTCACAGTATAGAGATTCCTTGAGGTGTCAGAGGAAAAGAAGAATAGAAGGAGGAGGTAGAGAAGAGAGAATTC